>NW_009618840.1:0-13964 GCF_000690535.1 Cariama cristata | reverse complement strand
GCAGGAATGAGATATATTTTGAGACAAAAGAGTAATGGGACTTCAGTAAGAGGAAAAGGCTTAAGTGGAATCATGAATACGTCTGTGGGTTTCCTGCCTCGGGTTTTGCTAATCCTCCTTATTTTTTTTCCCCTGTCCCTTTTATTCCTGTGGACCATCGCACTTGTTCTCTTGTTCTGCTGAGCAGTGCTGTGTACTAGCTGGCGCTCTGTTTTTCCTGGATCCCACAACCCAAAGTCTCTCTGGAATGTTCCTCCAGCTATTTGCCTTGCAGTGCTTCAGTGCTCTGCTTTTGCAGGGCACTCTGGTATAAATTCCTCATCTTACAGGTACAAATAGTCTGACAAATAGTAAATTCTCCCCTTGCATCTGTGTATCTTGTGTGCCTAGTTAGAGGACTCCCCAAAATCCACAAAATTAGCATTGATCCTACTACTTGTTGTTACTTACGTACAGAGTGATCTCAATATTAAAATTGTTTTTAAAATTAGTCGAACAGATTAGAATATTTTCAAATTTTTTTTCAATCAATATATACAGGAAAAAGCAATTTTAAACACGGGGAGTTTTTTTTCTTAATTTCCGCGGTGACCAAGTATGCACCAATGTATAAGGTGGTACTTTCTCTGCATCTATACTATGTGTATGAATGTACAGGTTCATCGACCTCTCCAAAGGGCATGGGCTGCACAGATGTCTCTTTCAGATTTCATCTTCTACACCAGTGACAACATTGGCATTTCCCTGGGCTGCACACTCTGAGGCACCATGCTTACATTGCTGGCTTTTTGCGGTCCAGAAAGGGTAAATCCACTTACTTCCATGGATGTTGGATGCATGTGCATGCTTGTAACTAGTGGCTAAATGTGAACTGTAAACATTTGGCTTGAAGAAGCATTTCCAGAAAAGATAACATTGCCAGCGCCTTTGTGAATAGGCTCTCCACCCTCTGAGGTTTCGGGTAGCTGCTTGTGTATCTGAAACAGGTTTTGGTTACGTAGCAGAAGGAGCTGCAGCTGGCGATAGCATCCTGTACTGAGGAGCTACACGATTCCTGGGGATGAAAGCGAGCCTGCCCGGCTCTACCGGTAATTATCGTTTCTTGGTGGTCATGTCTCTGCCGCTGGTCGTTTTGAGATGATGCTCTTGAAGAATGGGCACATTGGCCTCTGTGACGAGGGAACCGCAGGTCAATGATCCTCACAGCCAACCCCTCTTCCAGCCCTTTGTCGTACTGACCAGTTCATCTTTGCAAGGGTTCTAGAAAATTGGTTGCCTCTGCTTAGTCTTTGAGCTAGTTTGAGTCATCTCTTCCAGGAAAATCCTGTGTAACCAGCTGTGGCTGTTATGAAGTGTTGCTCCATAAATACCAGCTGCTTGTAGCAAGCAGTCCAGCACAAGTATCTTGTAGTAGGACTCCTATTACTTTTTCATCAACATGAGAAACTGAATGTTTTAGAAAATGTTGTATTTTGCAGCTTTATCAGAACACAATGCTTGATTTTTCACAAAGGCCGCTATAATTTTCACGGAAAAATTCACAAGGTGCAGGTGATGGTATATGGCTGCATTTGAGACTGGAAGTATCCTGGTGTTGAACCTAGAAAAACTGCTGTCGTTCCTCTTTGAGTGAGTTTGGGTACGTCGTGTGATCCCTGCCCACAGGGTAATATTGCCACGTCGCTTCTAATACCTTAACCTCCCGGCTTGAGTGTGAGTTTTGCTTTGATGCTTTCTTTCAGAAAAATGGAGCAGCAGAACTTCATGAACAGAGCAGTGAAGCCGCTCTTTTAGCTGAAAGTAAAACAGACTTGGTCTCATCTACATAATGGTGCAGAACTAGAGAAGGGGGCTCGGGGATTTATTTCCCATGCGTGTGGGCGTGAAGGTTTTGAGTCACACATCTGAACTGGGCAGCTCGCAGGGGCTTGGTTAAAAATTTAACCCGCAACTAACTGGGATGTCCGGAGACCTGTCCATTGGAATGCAATGACCTGAACCGTGGGTGGATGCTGCAAATAAGGCTTGTCCCTGTGGAAGAGGCACTGTAGCCAGGCTTGGAAGGCATACTGATGTGGTGTGCTGCAGATGCATGCTGAGTGTGTGATTTTCAGCGTTCAGTGCCTACATTGTTAGATAAGCGGATTAGAAAACATTGCATAAAGTGGCATTGCAGGGGGCTGTCTTTATACCTGCTACTTGCCTTGTTTTGCAAACCCTGATTTCACAGCGGAACCCATTCAGAGCTTGCGCTGAGATTGTTCACATGTATTGGCCTTTTTAAGAATCAAGGGGTCACAGTTTCAGATTCACTTAATTCTCAAAGCAGTGATATTTTTCTTTTGGGATCAGGGCTGGTGGCGGGCATGTGGGTTCTTTTAATCTAAACTCAGTTTACTCTTAAATATCTGGGGCGCGGTGAGCTCCTAGCGTATTGGAAGATGGCTGGGTTCACTTTCTCTGCTTTGCGGTGCGTTAGAGAGCTCATGTGTAATTTCCCACTCCTTAACTCTCTGAAGTTTCAAGTTTGCAAGTGGAAACCATTTGTCTGAAGTTTATACACATGAACCCAGGCTTGTCAGGTCCACTTGCAAAGGCGTAATGAGAAACTCGAGTTCAGGGGAAATATCTTTGGATCTCAGTGGCCACTGAGGGAATTTGCCAGATGAGATCCCTAGTCAACGCTGCCCTCTGAATGCGCTCCCTCCTCCTGTCCCCGGCCTGGTGCGGAGCAGCTGAGGTGCGCACTGGGGAGGTTGCTCAAGATGTGGGACGAGAAGTCTCTTCCTTTGGAAGTTACTCGCCGAGTGCCACTGGAGCTGCTGAAGCAGCCTCTTGAGCACCTGTGCTTCTGCAGTCATGTTTTTTCAATGGCCCAAGGTTTTCCATCCAAAGGGGTCATCAATCCCAGAGGCGTGATGGTCTGAAGGGATCCTGCAGCTTAGGGCTCTGTGGCGTGGGCTGGAGAGCAGGCAAGTGCCCGCTGTACCCGCTCCCCAAACTGGTCTTTGTGCTGCGCCGAAGGAGCCGGCGCCGGGCTGTTCCTCGGAGGAGTCCGGGCTGTTCCCACGCTGGGCTTCTTAATTTTGCCTTTTCAAAAGTCAGTGTTTTGAGGAATGGTTTTGGCTCTCCCCAGTTCTGTGTGCAATTTAGGAACAGACGAAAAATAGGATCGTTTTGGGGGATGGTAGGGAATGACTTTAAGTAAAAATAATTTAATCTCTTATGTGGGCTGTTGGTTATTGACTCCTTAGACCTGCACTGAATTCCAGTTTCGGAGCTCTGACAAAAGTGGAGCATCTGTGGTTATTGCATGTAACTGCAGTCATCTTTGGCTGATGTCTTGCGGGGCTTTCTTCCTCCGCGCTCTTGTCCGCAGGGACACGTGTGACAATCGCATGACCTGCTCCACCAGCTCTGCCTCCAGCCTCGACACCAGTGCCCAGTTCCAGGAGAATAATGGGCAACCGCAGAGCACCAGATGGGACGAACAGCAGAAGGTGTTTGCCCTCGAGCAGGTCTGTGGTGTCTTTAAAGTGGACCTGGGACAAATGAGATCCCTTCGCCTCTTCTTCAGGTAACGTATTGCTGCGTGTGGTGTCTGTCTGTGCTCTGGGTCAGCGCGCGCTGGGCTCTGTGGAGGCAGATGGCTTCTGCGGTCCTTGGAAGGCTTTCCCTAATGGTTGTCTCCAGCAAAACAAGCATCAGCCTTCCCCGGGAGAGCCTCTGAATCGCAGTTATGGGGCCTAAAGGATTTTTTCCCCTAGTAAGGTAAAGGTTGCTCTTAGCTGTCTTACCAAAACTGTTTAAAATACCCTGGAGGTGTGGAAAACATCTGTTTGTCTATGGCACCTTCTCCCTTGCCTGGCCCTCGCTGAGGCTCCTCTAGGGTCTTGCTGCTCCCAGCCTCTTCAGTTACCTTTCAGATTATCGCAAAAGTTATTAAAATCATTTCTACTCTCTCTTTTCACTCTCACTCCCTGCTTCTTTAGACAATGCTGTGTGCAACCAAGTCCGCTCGTCCCTAGGAGCTGATTTGTTTATGGCATTAATGTTGCTGGGGCAGACTGCTTGGGTTTTTGTTCTCCAGGGAAGACAAAATTTAATTCCTTCACATGGTGGAAGGGTAAAAGAGTGCCATTACCAGGCGCGAGTGGAGCTTCTTGGGGAAAGTGGTCGCTATGGCCATGGCATAGAATCATAGAATATCTCCAGTTGGAAGGGACCCATAAGGATCATCGAGTCTCAGAGCTGTAAAATTACTTCTGCGCCCTGTTTTAAGGGACAACTTAGTGCTACCCTCTTTGTAACTTGCTTTCCGCTCGCTCTCATCTGCCGTTCCCCTCGTTATCCTGGGCAATAAATGCAGGTTGTTCTCCCCCGCTGTTTTGTCCCGCAGCGATGAGGCATGCACCTGTGGACAACTGGTTGTTGCAAGCAGGGAGAGCCAGTACAAGATCTTCCATTTTCACCACGGTGGCCTGGATAAACTGTCCGAGGTGTTTCAGCAATGGAAGTACTGTGCAGAGACCCATCTCAAGGACCAGGTACCTGAGCGAGGTTCATGGAGCAAAGAGGGTTTTTCCAGCAGATGTTTCACACTTAATGTTTTCAGCCAGGGGAGTGCGTTGGAGAAAGGAAGCTATGAGTTCATGTCACCAAGTCAGGCAGAAAGCTACGATGCGTCGGATGTTGTTTAGGATGCAACCGTGAGTCGGACGCGAGGTCTCTCTTGTACTTTCTCATCCTCATCCATTCCTGTTCTGCCTGTGGAATATGGGGAAAGATAATCCAGGAGACTTGCTTAGGTGGTTATTTTGCTAGACCCGACAGGTCAGCACTATGCTTTAGGCATGTAAGGTGGCTGGGAAATCTGCAGTGGTAGGTCTGAAATTCTGTCAGAGTCTTTCATCCATTTTGTGAAGCGTAGCACACTGCATCGGAAAATGTTTTGACAAGGCATCTTGCCATATTTTGTTCAATCTACATACAAATGTGATAAGAGCTCTTTAATTATCTGTTTAAGATACTGTATGTGCTTATTAGAAACAGTGATTTTTAAATTTCCATCCTTGCCACAGAGCCCCCTGCTGCTTTTCTTATTATGGTCGCATGGGCTCACTTTTTGCATTGAACAACCTTTGATTTTTAAATTAAATGTCAGCTGCAGTCTTGCACTGGGATCATGAGTGCCCTTAGAGAGCCTGGCAGTGCAGATCCCTGCTTGCCTAACAGCAATCCCTTTGTATATGGCCAATCATATGTAATTTATTGCATGCATTCCTGGCAGGGTGAAGTTTTGCTGTAAGCAGCATTAATTCAGTTTCAGGTCAGGGATAAGATTGGGGGAAGAATGGAAACAATTTTTTTTTAAGATGAAGCTGTTTAGTGGTACTCAGATTTTTAATTATTCTAATCACTCTTGCTATTGTAATGGTTGGAATTTTAAAAAAAACCTCCACAAGTGCAGCGCCTCAGCACTTAATCCTACGCGAACCATGCAAAAAGGTTTTCCTGCTCTGAAAATTGCTGGGTTTCATACTCTGCTGCTAGCTCTGGCTCCTGCCACCAGTTTTTTTGTTTTGTTTTCCCCCGTTCAGCAGCTTACTGATGAGAAAACGTGTATGCAGTTCTCCATCCGCCGTCCCAAGCTGCCCTCCTCGGAAACCCATCCAGAGGAGAACACGTACAAGCGTCTTGATGTGTCTGCCTGGCTCCATCACCTGAATGAATCCGGACAGGTGGAAGAGGAGTACAAGCTGCAGAAGGTGAGAGGGGTGGCTGCTGCCGTTTTCATCCTTTCTCTCCTGCCGTGGAGTGTGAGTCCCCAGGTGGAAGCTGCAAGAGTTTGCTTTCACGCTGGGGGCAAGAACTGGGCATTTGAGGGTATAAAGACTGGCGTGTAGTGCTTGGCTGGAGGTCTGGCTGGGACTGCAGATCAGTCTGCTACAGGCAGGATGGTAGAGCATCTCCCTGAGCAAGGAGGGCGAGCTGTCCGGCTTCTGCTGCTGGTTCGAATCAGTCAACCAAAGTGTCCAGTGCTAGACGTGTTTGCAAAATGCAGTGTGAACAAATCAAAGAAAGAAAAATTGAGATTACTGTACGAAATAATGCAGGGCTTGCGGGGGAGCACTGGGTCCAGGTCCTGAGAGAGGAGTTTGCAGTGAAATGCAGTGTCTCCAAGATTGAGGATTAAGCCGTGACATGAGAACGACACGTTAATCATAGAGCCTCTCCAGGGGGGGTTATTGACATTGAAATGAGCCCGATTTGTGTCTCGTCTGGGAATAGAAGGCCAGCACTTTCCCTCTAAACATGTGCAAATTGCAGGAGCTTGAATCAAGGCGTCACTTGTCAGGAAAGAACTGCAAAGCCACCAAAGCATAGTAGCGGGCAGTTTCTTGTTGCTGTTTTGGGAAATGTTAAAACTGTACCAGTCATAACTTTTGCTCCTTCTTCCAGGCCATTTTCTTTGGTGGGATTGATATTTCCATCCGTGGGGAGGTGTGGCCCTTTCTGCTGCACTACTACAGCTACGAGTCCACCTCTGAGGAGAGGGAGGCACTGAGACTGCAGAAGAGGAAAGAATACTTTGAGATCCAGGAGAAAAGGTAACAGACCAGCTTCATCCTCTCCGGTCCATCTCTCCTCAGGCCTGACGTAGCAGTAATACCGCTGGTGACGTACAGAGTCTCTGCCTCCTTCGCTTCAGGAGAAGCTGATTGGAGTAGGGAAGTAAGAGGGATGGTAAAGGAGGTGTATCAGGCACAGCTGACCTCTTGAGAGTCTGGAGCTAATACCATGTAGCTCCAATATTATCTTACTTGGGGTCTTGAGGCAGGCTCGTCAGTACCATGCAGGGAAGCTTATCTCACAGGCAAGACTACAAGCTGAACATGCTTGGTTTAGCATGCAGAAGGTGAAAATGGGATCTTGTATTTCTTTGTAAATATATCCGGATGTAAAAATTGGAAAGAAGAAGGGATATCTAGTTCAGCAAAGTTATTACTGCAAGAACGGTATGTTGTAATCTAGTAGTGGGTACATTTAAGCTGGAGAGGGACAGTAGTGTTATTAATTAGGAGACAATCAAAACAGAGTGGTGAGTTTTGGTGTGCCACCCACAAGGAGCAGTGGAGAGCAGAGTCTCACTGCTTCTGAAGTGGAGTTTACCGAAGAAAACACATCCTGTCATCCCATTTATAACCTGGGAGGCTCCTTCTAGTAATCCGTTTGGACAGAAAATCTGCTTTTCTGGACAGACCTGCTTGTCTGTTTTTCAAGTGATGAGAAAACTGTACAGGAATAGTTTTTCTCTGAAAACTCAAGCTGAAATAAGGCTTTTTGTTCCTTGTGGCAATCATATTCCTCTCTTGGAAATGTGTTCCTGTGCTGCTCAATTTCCAGGCTTTCGATGACTCCAGATGAACAGAAGGATTTTTGGTGTAAAGTACAGTTCACTGTAGATAAAGACGTCGTAAGGACTGACCGCAGCAACCAGTTCTTTCGAGGGGAGGACAACCCAAATGTGGAAACTATGAGGTGAAATGTCTGATTCTGGTGTCCCAAATGACGTGTCCTACTGAATGTATAGGAAACTCGGTAAGCCCCCCCGGCCCAGGCTGCCTAGGGAATGCTGAAGAGCACCGTGCATACGGTGACTGGTACCAAGTGATGCAAAACCAAGCACTTCTTCCCCAGTGCTTTCACGGCTGCTTTAGCCATTGACTTCTTGATATAACAACGCTGCTCCCATCACCTAGCTTCCCTGCGTAGATAGGCACACAAGAGGTTTGAGCCTGCTGTGGCTGTGGGAGCGTCATGGGTCTTGCAGCAGGGTTCTGGGACGTTGCTTGGGTCCGTAGTTCTCCTGACTGGAGAGACGGTCACACCAGAGTCTGCTTCATGACTTGTAAATGTTTGCCTCAAAACCTTTGGATTTCATTGAACAGTATGGCTTGGAGCCTTGTGGATTGGTAGGCAACATCTCTCCTTTCCCATGGGCCCTTCATTTCTGTCCTCTTGGTCTTTTTAAATTCTCATTTTCTTTTTATATTTTGCCATCTGTGTATGTAAAACCTCCTGGAGTTTATTTCACTGGACTGATGTTTGCAGCAGGGTTTGTCTGTATGTGTTAAAGCACCTTGCAGTAGGGTTGTGTGTCTTTGTACCTGAGATGAACTGTGTTGCTTGTTCCTACTGCACTGCTCCCGGTGCGCTGTACTGCGGTTGGCAAACGGGAGCCTAAGGAGTTCTGTTCAAATCCCTTGTCTTAGGCTGATGTGTGCTATTTAGAGTTCTTGTTGCCCATCCAGGAGCCTCTCTGGATTGATGCAAAACATTGCAATCCTAAAAAATAAGGAGAGTTCCAGTTAGGTATAGTGTTAGTGTATCTTTGTTACGCTTCTAGACACAGTTCTTCTAGGGAGAAGAGTTCTGTGGGATGCAACGTGCTGTACAGGTGCTCAAAATTTCACAAACCTCTGGGTGCAATTGCAAGTTAATCTTTTAGATGGCAGGAGTGATCTGTTGCTCTTCTGCACTTTGCCTGACTCAGCCTGTACGGTGGGAGTTGGGGCAGAAGGGAAAGGGCACTGCGCTCAGCTGTGACCTGCCCTCTCCGTCTCTCACCTCTCCATTTGCATCTTTTCTCCAGGAGGATCTTGCTGAACTATGCAGTATTTAACCCAACAATTGGATACTCCCAGGGGATGTCCGACCTGGTTGCCCCGCTCCTGGCAGAGGTCCTAGATGAGTCGGATACTTTCTGGTGCTTTGTAGGATTGATGCAGAACACGATCTTCATCAGCTCACCCCGGGATGAGGATATGGAGAAACAGCTGGTGAGGCTGAATGCTGAGCTCCCTTTAGCTTCTCCCCTCCCCAGTCAAATTAGCAGAATGCCATAAAGCAGTTACCTGGGCTGTTGGGTTCCAGCATGCTGAATCACACTCCAAAGCCACAAAATACTTGATGGGTAAAATTGATCCTGGGTGATTGGGATGCTCCAGAGGCAGTTATAGCCAATAAATTTTCACAGTAAAGTTACCTTGGCTATGCTAGAGCATGCTGATTCAAGGAATCCTTTATGATCAAATATATTTAGGATGCTGCTTGCTTTGACTTTGCACTTCTCTCAGGTGGTGAAGACTCACTGGTTTGTTCTTGTCCCAGTTCTGGGGCATTTGGTGTGAATGAGGCAGAGGAGTTGATTGAGCTGCAACCCTCTTCTTTGTGGGTTTGGTTTTTTTTTTTAAGATCTTAATAGAATTTTAAAATTATGTCCAAATGAAAAGCCTTATGTATCTGACAGAGTGTCTTAAAATAAGATGGTCTTGTTTAAAAATGGGAACTTTTTAGGTTTTAACATGAATGTCAGTTGTTTTCTGGTTAAGATCCTGAAAAATCCATTCTAAACCTGAACAATCCTGTCTGGGTCATGATGGCACCAATGTAACATGGTAAACATGTGGTGGAAACCCCGTGGGAGGCTGCTGGTGAGGTGCAGTTAGTCAATGTACAGATTTATGCACTGTAATGTGCCTGTATAGTCAGGCTTTCCAAAATCATTTCCTTATTGCTCAGCCTCTATTGAAATGAAATATTGCCAGAGATAGCTATGTCCTTTCTTTTCTCTAGTTTTTACAGCTCTAGCTGCTTTCCTCAGCCTGCATCTCTCCCCTTCTTTCTTTTCACAATGTAGCTGTCATGGGATTTTCTTTTCCTTCATCCTTCATCCTTCCTTGTGAAATAGCTGCCGTGGCCTGTGAGCTCTGGCCTTTAATGACAGATCCAAGCATCCTCCTGGCTGTGCTGTAATAAACAGGCCGTAAAGCCGGAGGTTTTTGTGAGAGCGGAGAACTGTGGCCAGCTCTGCGGGAGCCCAGGTCGGGCAGGCAGTCTGGGGGCTCCCCGGGACGGCGAGTGAGTCCTCGTGCACCAGGCAGTAGCTCAGCTCAGAGCATCTTTTCCAGATGTACCTGCGAGAGCTGCTGCGACTCATGCACCCACGCTTCTACCAGCACCTTTCTTCCTTGGGAGAGGATGGCCTGCAGATGCTTTTCTGTCACCGTTGGATCCTCCTCTGTTTTAAACGTGAATTTCCAGATGCTGAGGCGTTGCGGATGTGGGAAGCGTGCTGGGCTCACTATCAGGTTAGACAGCTGGCGAGGGGCGCCGCGCACACTGGGCAGCAGTGTGTCCTTTGCTGAGTCCTCACTGTCTCAGCAGGCATTGCAGAATTTCCATAGAGGCTCTTAGTAGAAAAGTATCCAAAATAAGTAGGTTTTCTAGAGGGTCTGTAACTATTGAAGAGGTTTATCTGTGTAGCGGGAGGATGGAGGCCTGCCTCTCCTACTTGAGGATGTCTGGGCTTCAAAGGGAGTTTTTTTCAGAAAGTGCTGAGCACCCACTTCTGAAGTTCAGACTTCACTTACACAGCTGGAAACTGTCTTCCCCAAAATCACTAGTCTGCTTTGAAAGCTGTGGTGCAAACCTTGCTGCCGCGCTGTAAAGGGAAGAGACTTTGACTCAGCTGTGGTTCAGAATTCACCAGTAACTCACGTTCTGTGTACCACTAGTCAAAACTGGAAGGAGCAAAAAAATCTCGCTAAGGAGATGCTTGTGGAGGGTGGGGAGGTTAAGTCAGACCTCTGCCTCTACCTGCTGTACTCCAGCCCCTGTTTTCTCATTGCAGACTGACTATTTCCATCTCTTTATCTGTGTGGCCATCGTGGTGATTTATGGGGACGATGTCATTGAACAGCAGCTGGCCACTGACCAGATGCTGCTGCATTTCGGCAACCTGGCTATGCACATGAACGGAGAACTTGTACTCAGGAAGGTAAATGCCCATGTACCGAGTCTCAGGTCCAAGAGATGAGTCAGAGCGTTGAGAAAATCAGGGACTGACGCTTCATCTGTCGCATCTCCTGTATCCCCCTGTTTGTCTGGAACCTGGGAGGGTAGGATGCTGCTGTTTGCCTGGAAACAAGTTTTGCAGAAGTAAGAGGTAGTTGTAGAGTGCTTAGGAGGTGACGGTATGGTTGGGACGACCCTTGCACGTGCTCAGGGAAATGGCAGACAGAGCTATTTGTCTGTGTGCCACCGTCCCCAGTCCCTCTGGGGCTGGGAGTGACTGCAGGGCGAGGGATGTGCTGCTGTGTGCCACAGCTCCTGTGACCTGGCAGCGTCCCCGGTGCCTCGTTTAACCTTCAGATTCGTGTTCAGGAGGGATGCTCCTTTGCTGACACTTTGCCTCGTCCAAGGTAGCCAAACAGGAGGATGGGACAGGAGACCATGGGCTACCCCACTTTCCTGATTCGTCCCCTGGTGAGGGGTGAATGACTTTGTCTCTCTCTCCCCTCTAGGCGAGGAGTCTGCTCTATCAGTTCCACCTCTTACCCCGCATCCCCTGCAGCCTGCATGACCTGTGCAAGCTGTGTGGGACAGGGATGTGGGACAGTGGCTTCATCCCCGCTGTGGAGTGCTCTGGCCATCACCCGGAGTCCGAGAGCTGCCCATATGGGGGACTGGCGGAAGTGTCTTCTCCTAAACCAGGAAGCGAAGGCAAGAGAGGCTTGAAAACACGGGACGTCTTTGCTTTCCGAAAATAGCTGTAGAGGAACAGGGTGTGACAGCGGAAGAGGGAAGGGCAGGAAGGATGTGCATAGGAAAAATGTTGAAGACAAAAATGGAGGGATAGCTTGTGAAGACTCCTGAGAAGACCAAAAGGTGGAGAATGGACAAGGAATGAAATCGCTCTACAGGGAAAGCAAATTCCAGTGCACTGGTGGTGGAACCTGAACTAAATGCATCAAACCAGGAACAGTGTTTGCACGTGTTTGGATTTTATTTTCTTAGAAACCTGCTTTTTCTAAGTCTTAACAAGGTCTTTTTATTCTGCCTCTGGGATTGGACTGGTTAGCAACCAGAACTTTGTTACTTGCTGATGAGAAATGAGAATACTAAAGAGCGCCAAGTACAACCAGCAGCGTTTGCGGCTCAGGTGGAAGGAGCAGAGCTGTGGCAAGACCTCTGCCTGCGATGTCCCTTCGTCCAGAGCATACCACACACATGCACTCTCTGCTTCAACCATAATGTGCAGCTTAGTGGCTTCTCTCTAAAGCCATAAAGACCATTTTAATTATAATCTATGATCTGCCAAAAATAAAACTGCAGACTATTGGGATTGCAGGGAAGGTGTCTGCTTTGTTGGCGAGGAAGAACTGGTCACCTAAAAGTCTTGTCTCTCGCCTTTTCTTTTTTTATGTGGTACGCTGGCTGGCATGATTTTTTTTCCATTTGTACAGAAAGTGTACAGTCACAGGTCTTAAAGCGCTGCTTTTCTGTAGTCAGGGTATTTCACAGACACCTTTCAAAGTTTACTTCTTCGTGACATGACAGCAAAGCTGTTTCTTTATGCTGACAACTACAGACTTTAGACGCTTGTTCATGGAAGTCCGTTGTTTCCAGTATGTTTCCCATTGTGTTTCCTTTGGCTCTTCTCAATTACTGAGTATTTACTGTCCTTCCCTGTCTTTGCCATAGGCGGTAGCACATACACTCGAAGTGGGCTTTAGGCTCCTCAGTTGGTGCCAGTAATGCACCCTCTTCCCCATCCCAAAGTGAAAATGAAACTTGGTTTGTTGCAGTCGTTTTTGCTGAGCTCTGTCTCTGATAAAGGTTTCCCTTGAAGTATTTTTGAAAGGACGGCATGTTTCTCCTCTTGTCTTCTGTAAAATTTGCCAACTAGAAGTGGAGCTGGGGCCTTCAGCACAGCCACGTTGCCAAATGTCCTTACCAAATTCAGTGGCATCCAGAGGTGTGTCCTGAGCCAGTGTTTGTGCCAAACAGAGCCAGGGGAGTAGTTTCCTTGTAAGAATTAAAAAGGAGAGGAGGTGACAGTGGGCTGTGCCGGCTTTGCTGCATCGCTCCGCATGGCGTATGAAGTCTTGCAGCCTTTCCCGGTTGTCTTGCTCCCTCTCACTTCAACCACACTGCTTCTCCTACACAGCTGTGTCTTGGTCTGGCAGGAGGGGAAGTCCATGCTCACTTTTCAGCATTGCCTATCAGGTTTGTTTGTCCTGTTAGCAGCAGATATGGAACACCCTGTATCCTCATGCGTAGCGCTGCAGCGGGTTCCCACATCTGACAAGCAAAATTCTCTAAAAATCTTTCTGCAAGGCCTTACCCACAGCCTGTTCTGGAGCCCGCGTGCCGCGTACCTGCTGGGAAGTGAGGCTGGTAACTGGGGTGCTTTGTGTGAAACCAACACAAACCAAGTGCACGCTGTGTTCCTAAGGGGAAGAAGACTCGACCCTATGCAGGCACCACGCCAAAGACTGGCTGTTGTGTGGCAGAAGGACAGTTTGGCTCCTGATTTGCGTGCCTTTAAATCAGAGGATGAAAACCTTCCCCTTGATGAGAGCAACAGTGAAACCTACTGCAGCATCGCACACCTCCGAAATAGCCTGGCTTCGAGAGGTACCGAGGCTGCGAGGCTGCAGGTGCCTGCTGGGGTCGTAGGAGCCAACGCCTCGTGTAAGGGCTGGCCGCTGCTTTGCTGTGAAGCAGGGAGTTCTGTGCGATGTATGATGTTTCAGTGAATAATAAAAGTTTGTGTGAGGCATTTGGGTGGTACGTTGCTGTCCAGGCTGGGTGCTGTACCTTATAGTCGGGGTACAGCACTTGGCTAGACACCGTCCCCACAGTTCCTTTTGCAGCCGTACAAAGAGACGTGTTGGGTGCTGGGTCTGCGTTCCTGTCCTCAGGCTCCGCTGGTTTCAGCCTGGGGAACGTGCGGCAGCACTCGGTGTGTTCATCCAGATGCCAGCTCTAAGTGGCGGTGGCTGAATTAGGGTCAGAAAAACCACGTCAGAAAATGCCAGAAGCATCCTCCTGCAGAGCGGCTTGGTGACACGCGGGCCGGTGCCAGCTCCCCATGGGGACAGCAGGAGCATCCT
>NW_009618839.1:15886-16410 GCF_000690535.1 Cariama cristata | reverse complement strand
GGGGCAGTGCTGGTGGCAGTGCCATACGCGTGGAGCTGCCTGCTCCCACCCTGTGGGGACACACGCAGTCTCGCACCCCGTTTGCGTGGAACAGCACGCGTTTGGGATACAGTATGCCATCCAGAAAGGCACCTTGGGCTTAATTCATATTTGAACGCCAACTGCTTTCCACTGCAAATCTGCAGGAAGAAAATGTGTGCCTTTGTGGCCCCCTAAACTGGGTATTTTTGCTAGTAGAAGCCCTGTGTGGGGCTGTGTCTCCCCAAGCGCGTAGCCAGAGGGGCTGTTGTCCCCTTTAGCTCAGCGTGTGACCGTGGGGAAACAGCACAAAGATAATAACTTATCCACATGCGTTTTTCTTCCCTCCAGCTGATAGACCGAGCCACCAGCCCTCGTGATGAAGGCGATCCCAAAGCTGAGCAGAAGACCCTGGAGGAGAGCTGGCAGGACTTGGCCTTGATTAAGGCAACACCAAAACCCCCCAAGAAGCAGAGAAGGGAAGACCCCAGCGAGGCTCTGCTCTC
>NW_009618839.1:0-15857 GCF_000690535.1 Cariama cristata | reverse complement strand
CCGGGGGGGCATGTCCCGGCTCCCGCCGTGGTCAGGAAGATCACCTTCATGTGCTCCGGGCTGGCTGCACCGCTGCTCCCGGCGGTCTGGGAGCTTCGTGTTATTTTTAGCTCGGTGTCCGGAAAGCCGACCCGATTGAGCCTGCCCTTCTGGGAGGCTCCCAAGCCATGGCCCCTTTTTAGGTAATGCCTGCGGTAACAGCACCTCCGATAACATCCTGGGTGTCTCGGCCACCGCGGCGTGGTGGAGGCTGTTGGGGCTTTGTTTCCTCTGGAGCGGTGTCTGCTGTGCTCGTTTTCTGGGTCAGCTCTGCCTGCAGGAAGGTGCGCTCAGGCGCTGCCGTAGACAAAGGCTGCCTTGTCCGGCTGCCTACAAAGATGGTGTTTTTCCAAGTGGGAAAGCAGCCCGGCTTGGTGCAGGGAAGGTCCTGAGATACTGGACCTGGAGCAGGATCGTTTGCAGGACTTGAGCGATCAGGCAGGCATCGGGGCAGGCTGGATCTGCCTGAGCAGTCTCGGTGGGGCTGACTTGTAGGGACTCTGGCAGCGAGTCCCTTGCCCGGCTGCTGGTGCTTAGCCTGGTTTACCCATCTCTAGCTGGGGGGTGCGGCCGGGCGCTGTCGGGTTTTGAGGTTAGTTTGGGCTCTGCTTTGGCTGAGAAGCACTGTTAACATCAGAGGACTCGGTGGTGGCCCTCTTGGCAAGGTCAGCCTTGTGTCCGGAGAGGTGGGCTGGGAGCTGGGCCCGCAGCTCACGCCTCCCCCTCAGCTGCGGCAGGAGAAGCTGCTGTTGGTTGCAGAGCTGTGACTTCTCCCTTCCCTCTGCCCCATCCCCTTCTCACAGAGCCCAGGGTCTGCTCTGCCCCTCCGGAGACTCTTCGGGTCGAATCCAGTCCTCCGCGCTGCCTCACGCTGCAGGAGAAACTCCTCTCGCACTACAGCAGCCGGCTGGCCGTGCCCGAGGTGCAAGCGTCCCTCGCCCTACAGCTGTCCAGGAGCATCTGCACCCAACTGCAGAGCTTCCTGCGGAACAAGTGCCCGGAGCTGCCCTTCGGCAGCCTCTTCCTCAGCGGTCCCCTGCTCGACGGCCTCGGGGCTCTGGCAGCCGACCACATCCACCTCATGCTGCCAGTGGTCCTCGATGCCACGCTCTGGAGCCTCATCCCAGGAGAGGACACTGTGGTGAGGGACCCCCAGTACTGGATGATCAAGAGGACTGATCTGGAGTATTTCCCTCGTGGGCGCAGCCCTTGGGACAGGTTCATCGTGGGCCGGTACCTCTCCTCCAATGCGCTCAGTGATACCCTCCACAAGATGCTGGTGGCCTCCATCAACTGGCCCGCCATAGGCAGCCTGCTGGGGAGTGTCATCCGCCCGGTCGTGGCCTCCCAGGAGCTGAAACTGGAAGTCAAACATGATCAGGTTGAGCTGAGCATCACCCTCTTACCAATGGTGGAAATGGAGAACAAGGTTCTTCTGGCTGCTCCTCCTAAAGGACTGGTGGAAAACCTCTGGCTTGAGAGCTTTTACAGGGCAGAGGTCTCGAAGGTGAAGGAGCTGGATGCCAGTGACTCCGGGACTCGGCAGCATTGCCTCCGCATCCTGAACGGCGTCTGCAAGAGCCATCCCACCCTGCACAAACTGAGCGGCAGCCCCTTGACTCACGTCATCCTTCACCTCAGCACCACCAGTTCGGACTGGGCAGAAGAAAACCTTGCTGACAGGTTCCAGCAGGTGCTTGAGGAGCTGGTAGGCTACCTGGAGAAAGGGGTCCTGCCTTCCTGTTTCAACCACAAAATCAACCTCTTCTGCGAGCTGTTGGAGGAGGAAATCGATGAGATGGGCTTCATGCTCTACAGGGCCATATCTGAGCCGGAGCTCCTGCTGAAGGAGAAATGACTGGTGCATCGGGAGCTCCCGAATGTAGGGTGTTCCTCACCTGTCTGCTGCTCCCCGTTTTGAGGGTTGCAATGCTTCTAGTTGACTAGTCAGTAAGAGGCAAAGTTTTTGCACTTTATGAAGAAAAAACTATATTTCTTGTCAGAACAAAACGTGTTCTGAGCAGAGGTGGGTGTTGTCCTAAGGAGCCTTTGGCTGGGAGGCTCTGCCCAACCCAGGGCGAGTGCAGCCCATACCTCGAGTACCTACAGGTGAGTCCTGTCCGCTGGGCATTGGGAGCCAAGGTGAAGCATGTTTGGTCTCTGGTTCCCAGTGTCCCCTGCCAGTCCCAGCCTGCTGTCCCAGCTGTCAGGCTCCCCTCATGCTCCGAGACCAGCTAGAAGCTGGGGGGGGGAGCAGTTCCTTGCTGCTCCGTGTCCTGCAGACCCCGCAGGTACAGCGTTGTGGGTGCTGTGTGGATCCTTTCACCAGCACCCAACTTGGTCTTACGGTGCCATGCCCTCAAGCCAGCTTTTGGGACAGGGTGGGAGCCCCCACCTGTCTGTAGGATATTGCCAATCTGAAATAAAGCCCCAGTGATGACCTGGGTGGTTGTCTGGGCACTTGAAGGTACAGCCATAACAAATGGGGCTGTGGGTTTATTCTTTGGAAACCCTTTCAGCTACCAAAAGGGGCGAGCTCAGCCCTCCCTCTCGATACTACCACCATCGGCTCTGCCCTGAGGAAGGGGTGTGCTTCCAGCACGGCGCTGGGGCTTCGTGGCCCTTGTCCCAAGCAGTGTTTTGCTGGCAGATGTCCTGAAAAAGGCAGCGGCAAGAGGAGAGCTGCTGATTCCTGGGAGGCTCCTGGTCTGGGTCCCTTGGTGGAGGCTGCGGCAGGGCTGTGGGTCCCCTCCCTGGCAGGTGGGTTGCTGCCAGCGTCTGTCTGCGGGTCCGTGCTGCTCTGCAGTGAACCCTGGCGTCCCCTTCCAGTCTGTCCAGGGACCTTTTCACCCAGGTATTGTTGCTGTCTTGAGGTCCCATTCCCCTGGAGCCCTGTGGTGCGGGGCAGGAAAGTAGGATAGGAATGATGCTCTGAGCAGAGCACTTGCAAGAGCTGAAGTGGTTTACCCTTTTTATTAAGAAGGTATGTTTTGTTTTCTTTGGGTATTTTGTTTCTTTTTTTTTTTCCCCCTTTGAGTGGCTGCTAGTAGGCTTTGGTTCTGCTTGTAGTCCCAGGGTGAAAGAATATATTATACTTAATGGGAAGAGCTGTTTTTGCACACTGGTGGAGATGGAGAAATCCTGTGGACTTCAACATGAGCAGCTGTTGTGGTTTAGTTTTCTTTACAGCTATCATCTTGATATGGGAGGGAAAAAAACCCTGCTTCTCCTCCCAGGCTGAAGATTACTTAGTTTGTTCCTCCAAACCACTTCCCAGGTGTTAGCGATGAGAATAAACCTTCCCTGCGTACACTGGTTCTCTCGTGTCAGCTTTGTTTTGTCTCCTTTCCCTTGATAAGGGCTGAAGCAATGCTCCAGCTGCCGTGGTATGCCTGAGAACCACCCAGCACTGCCCAGGGCATCCCCCCCTGCATGGAGAGCTTGGTGGTGGTCAGACCCCCTCCTGCAAGGCCTTCCTCCTCCTCTTCCAAACCCCTCCGCCTGCAGAGTGCCTGGCTGCAGTACGCGAACCGAGGGAAAAAAAAGCTTGTTGCCATTTACGCAGTGGCTCCAACTGCTCAGCTGCCTGAACGCTGAGCAGGGTTAGAGCAGGAAAGCTGGTAACGGCCGATGCCAGCAGCAACACTTAACCTGCTGCCTGTGTGCTGCACAAATGCTTTCCGCTGTTGTTGCCATTCAAAGGCTGCTGCCCCGGCTTCTGCCGTGCTTTCGCCAGCTCAGTGATTGCATTACAAAGCCTCGTAATCCTGTTATTTTACCCAACAGGTCTGTATTTTTAGGCCACAGCTGTTAACCGTGGGAGTGAGGGGTACAGGGAAAAATGCAACCTGAGTTCTCCTGACCTTACTCATAGATTTAGGCCTGATGGCAATGGACTGCTGCGGAGTTAAAGGCTCTTTTCTCTCTTGTGCAGACCTTAAAGTGAAATCCTGCTGCTGTGGTCTCCTCTGCTTTGAGCTACCCTCTAGAAAGTGCTTCAGCCTCCTGCCCACCCCGTGTGCTGCATGTCACCTCAGTACCGACCCCAGGGAACTGCTCTGTGTCCCAAAGGAGCAGAGTCCTGAGCAGCATTGGAGGGCCTAGAGAAAAACTGAATGCCATCCTCTGGCAGAAAAGGACACAGGAATCTTGTGGATCTGCTTTCTTTGATGTAGAGAGGAAGCCCCAACAGAGAGGGAGGAGGTAGCCCAGCTTCCCAGGGAGTTCAGTCTAAACGAAGTGCAGGAGAACAGAAACTCCCTTCAGCAGAGCCAGCTGTCTGACTGACTGAGCCTGGGCCGCAACACTACAGCAGATGCAGCTGGTGAGATAAATTACCCCTCTGCAGCTCACTTCTAAATAACTGCGGGGAGTTTCTGCCAAGAAAGCTTCTGTATTGTTCCGATGAGTGAGTGGAAAGAGCAAGATTTGGGTGAATGCTTTTACAGTAATAGCTTAACTATTTTAGGTAGGAAGAAATAAAAAGGCAGAGTTGTCACTGTATCAAATTTAAAAATTAAATAATCTTTTAATAAGAAACTTAATAGTTTGACAAAAATAACTTCCATTAGCTAGCAGCATCACAGAGGCGTGTCTCAAGGTTTGAGGAAGAACTCAGTTTCAAATTCAGGAACCATCTAAATTGAAGGCTTTTCCTGAGCCCTGCAGCTGGGCTTCTCTTTCAGGGCAAGCACCAGATCCAGCTTCTCTGCTCCTGGCCCTCCTTCCCTGGCAGGGACAACCAAGGTAAAGGGTGTGGCACTGTGACAAAAGAGAAAGGGCAATGTTGCTCAGGTAACATCAACTTAGGAGGGAACTTAAAACAAAATTCCACACCGTGGAAAGCCAGCGACTGCAAAGAGCTAAGCAGCCCTGGTGTCCGTCCTAGTGGCTACGATCCAGCTCTTCCCTGCATAGAAAGGCTGCGTACCACCACCGCCACAGCGGGAGCTGCAAGTGGACTAGATCCAGTGCTGTTTCCTCTGCAGATTCCCCTTCCAAATGCTTCCTTGAAACGTTTAGACTATCCCAATCTGCTCAGCAGAAGAGCAGCTGAAAACAAAGGCTGACAGAGGTGGCAGAGCCACCTTTCAAAGCTGAACTGTTGCTGCCCAGGCATGTAATGCAATTGTGAGGATGGTATCCCTCGGCAGGAGCAGCCTGCAACCAGCCCTTCCAGAAAGCACTCAACAGACTTGTTTCTAGACTCCAGTTCCTTTCAGCAGTAGTTGCTCCTGTAGCAGCTCGCAACCCTGGACCTTTCAGGCTCTCAGGAGATGTCCATCCAGGCTCAGTGGTTTTGAGGGCAGGTTTTCCTGGTGTGGCCAGGCTGGTGGCAAATGGTACAGGTCCGTGGTTTCTTGGCAGTGGCTCCTGAGAGGCTGCTTGGTCTCTTGGCTTTACTTCCCAACCCTCTTGAGTATCCACTGCTGCCAAAGTGGTTCAAAGAGACATCTCCAGAAGGCCCTAGAGACAAACAACTTGCATTTAAGTACCTTTGAAAATATAAGTAGGTGAGAAACAGAAGATAAGCAAGTTCAAAATGGCAGATCAAGGATTTTACTTTCCCAGCCACTCAGATTATTCCCGAAACTACCCTTCCTTTGGATTTGTCTAGACAGTTAAATGTCACCCATTTGTCTTGCAGCATTAGAGAAATGTGGGAACAGAACAGGGGAAACTGATCTGTCTAGTTGCATGCTGTGGTCTACAGCTGAAGCAGAAACAACAAAACGTGCCAGAGGAAAACTTGGTTTTTAAGTAGTTTTGAGAACTTGATTCCACCCCTTTAGGCCCAAATGTCTGAGGAGGAGGAGGAGGCCAGTGTTGAAGATCTCTCTCAGACCACATCTCCACCTCTGTACTGTCCACTTACTGTCCCTTTATGTCAGTGCTCTTTCTTTTACATCCTTATTTTGTGATTTATTTTTTTTTTTATGGGTACTTGTTTTCAGCATCCTTCCACAGCAGCCACACTCAGTTTCTCAGCTCTGATCAAAGCATCAGAAAGACTTGGCCTTTCACGACATTCCTAAATGAGGGCAGAGGGAGCAGCACAGTTTCCCTGGCATGACAGAATGGGGTTTAATATCTCCAAAGTGGTGCTACTGCTTCAACTCTGTATCAAGTTGGTAACAGCTCTCACAACACTGAGCACCATAATTTGGGAAGAAAAATACCCAGACTGTTGGAAAGAGTGCTGGACTTTATCCAATGAGTCACAGACAGACGCTCAAGCTTAGTGCACATAGAAGCAAAGCATCCTGCTTGGAGCTCAGCAGATGTGTGCTATGAGGACATATCCTGCTAGCACTTGGAAAGGTAAGCCAGACTCAGTTGTTACAAGAAATATTTGAAGTGCTATAATGCTGCTGACAGATGTTCTAAAGACAAACCTCAAGTCTGTTAGATGTATGAGTTGCTACAAGAGCTGCTGTGCTGTGGTAGCATTATGCATGTGTGAGAAGTGTCTTCAGTTTACCTTCAAGAAGAGCCTCCAAGCCTTGCCTCTCACCCCAAGCCCAGCCTTACCTGGCGCCACGTTTTCATCTGCCCACTGGAAGAAGCCACACTGCTGCTCTCGGGGTTTAGAGCAAGTGTGGAACTGCCGCCCTTTGTTGGGCCCATCCTTTTGGACAGTGCGCGTGATGGCTGGCTGGTCGCACTTGCAGACTGTGCCGCCTCCTGAATCGGAGCTGTTGCTTCCAAAGAGCTTTGGGCCTCTCCCTCCTCCGGGACGCTGAAATCCTGCTGGACCCCTTCCTGCGAAGGGCTGGGGCAGTACAGAGCCCCGTGGAGCTGCGTTGCTTCTGTCCTCTGACTGCTGATCAGCCCAGAGAAAAAAGTTGCAGGTACCGGCGCTGCATTTGTAAAACTGCCTGCCTTGATTGGGCCCTTCTTTGCGCACAGTTAACAGCAGGGCTTCGTTCCCGCAGTTGCACACCACCGCGTTGTTCCCGTCATCTGGAGCAGTTGAAGGAGCAGGCCGGGGTGCTCTCGTCGAGCTCAAGGGGAGTAGATGTCCTGCTGCCACGTTTGTGGTCCCCCTCACGTGCCTGTTTTCACCACTAGCTCTGTTGACCTGCAAGCGATTAGCTTGCTGGCTGGCTGACGATGCGGGTTGGGACGACCTGTGGAAATACTTCAGGTCCAAGAGCTCTTTTAGCATCTCATCACAGCCTCCGATGCAGCCAACAAACTCCAGGGGCATCACGGGCGGAACACTGCCTCTCTTGAATTTAAACTTCAGTCTAAAAGGAAAGGAAGAATAAAAGTCTCCCAGTTCATGTAACTCCTCATCAACAAACCTCAATTTGGACTTGAATTTTTTTTTTTTTTTAATTAATTCTGCTATACTTAACGCTGGTTTCCCCAACTCCTCTTCTTTCTACCCCCAAGCCATGACAGTGCTGCTCCAGCTTTCCAAGACTGGAATGGAAAATGGTTGCCCAGCCTAGCCCACGGAAGTCTCTGGCCCTGATGGCTAACACGTAATATCTGAGGGGCTGCATTTCCCCAAGGGATAACTGGTATGACCTACCTGTGAACTGGATGTGGTTTACATACATCACAGATGCTCTCGTCCCTGGTCACGTCCAGCACAAAATCAGGAAACCAGACTGCAGTTTTACAAGCTGGATAGCCCATGCAGCTGAGATAGAACCTGCCATGGGACAAAGGCACTGGATGAGGAATAGGCGAAGTTAAGATAGTCACTGACCTGTTTTCCTGTCTTCTCAGCCACCAGAAATTGTTGAAACAACAATTTTTAAGGGCAAATATGTACTTAAGAGAGTCCACGCAGCTTATGTAGCTGGTGGAGTTAGCTAGCTGCAGCCCAAGTTTTCATGCTTGCTGCAGAGGGGAAATAAACGAACAACGTCTAGAAAAACACAAACCAACACAGAAGGCTACTTTCTACAACAGGGAAGATCACCAACCCGCCATTCTTCTTGTTCTTCAGGACCATGTCATTGTTGCACTGTGGACACTTCCGAACAGAAACGGGCATTGCTGGGAAGACCTCTTCTTGTTCTACAATTTCTGTGGCTTCTCCAAAATACTGAGCCAGAGCCTGGTCCAGTCTATAAAGAAACAAGCCAAGCATCCTGTGTGTCTCCTCTGCAAAGAGCCATCAGGCACTGCGGTGAATTAGTGCCTGCTGCCCTCCACACAGCCCCTCAGAGCTTTTCCACGAGTACGCTCATTCAGCAGCATGCTTCTGGAACAGGCTAGGTGTGGGTACAACATGAAATAGGTCAGCGCACGTTGCCATCTCCTTCAGCCAGCTCTGAATTTAATCTTACAGGTTTAAACCAAGATGAGCAGTTAGTTGGCACCAACTCGTGACAGCATGCCAGGCTGCGAGTCACCCCTTCCCATACAAATGACTACATACACTGGGCATTTTTTTTTGTGACAGGATCCCACTCCAGGTTGAGCCCCAGATGAGAAGCCAGCACCTCCCAGAACAGCAAAACAAACAGAAGAGGGCAAAGACAGGACTCACTTGTTGGCTCTGGCCACAGCTTCGATGAAGACTTGCTTGTACTTTTGGACCTGCTGCTGCAACACTGCAGATTTGTCTTTCTTCCCCTCGCAGATCAGTTTCAGATCAGCCTCCAGCTCAGCTCGAAGGTCAGGCTTGGACATTTCGTAGCCCATGGAATCATAGCCTGAGGAACATACTGCGTGGTAAGCGAAAGGAAGGAGCAAGTAAGGAACCTGCCATCTTCCTAAGGGGCACTGCCCTTACCTTCAACCAGCCCCATGCCAAGGTGGCCTGGAAGGAACCGCTGATCTGCTGTAAGGCCCACGTACATCCGCGTCTTAATTGTCTCAATGTGCTCAGCGTGAGTGGCATCAGTCCCTGAAAGTAGACAGGTTAGTCAAATTAGGTGCCAAGAAGTGATTTCCCTGTGCCGAGTGCAGAGTGCAAGGTGCAAAAGGGACAAGGAGATAACTTATGGTCAGGAGCAGCGCTGCCCTCATGTCCCACTGGCACTGAGGCCAACAAGGTGCTGGCAGGCACACCCTGGACCCTACATCGCACATCTCCCTAGATATTGGAGGTATTCTGCATACTCCTTAGGATCTTCGGACTTTGGCCACAGGTCTTTACTATCCCCTTGTTCTGTACATTTACGCAATTTCTTATCTGAAATGACATTTAGAGAATTCCCTACTCTGAGGGTGGGTCAGAACTGGCATTAGAGAGGTTGAAAAGAAGCTTATGAACAAAGCTCTGCCAAAAGCGAGAGGGCATGCTGCCAATACTGACCAATGCCATGTTTCTCCATGAGAGCAATGAGATCCGCTTCTGTGAGGAGCAATGGAGGGCTGGTTTCCCCATCCACCATCTCCACTGTAGTGGGCTGAAAGCGAGACCCTTTCTGATACAGTGGGATAACCTGAAGGGAAGGAGAATCTCTTTGAAACTGCCTTCTGGTCCATCCCCTGAAGACAAGATGTCACACGAACAGCAGGCCAGCGCAGTAATAGAGCAGCACCCTGTTCTGGAGGAGATCCAGTCTCAGGGTCCTCAGGATTAGCCAGTAAGGAGCTGCCAGAGAGACCACGGAACAGCAACTGCAGCTGCTCTTGGTGAGTAAAGTCAACCCCACAGCCCTGTATCGTCTCTGCTGTGGTGTCAGAAGGGGGAAGGATCTCTCCAAAGCTGGCACAATAAAGCTGCACAGGTTTTCAGCAAAGATGGCTCTAAGTGAAACAGATGGAAATTATCAAAGGACGTCCTGTAGAGGGGTCTGAAGTTGGAGGTGAAGTGCTATTTTAAACTCCAGGTACTTCAGCCTCTCCCATCTACATTATTCAAGGGTATTACCTTATCACTCCACTTCTCATAAGGATAGACTTCCAGATAATTTCGGGCCAGGATCATTAGTCCTTGGGCAATGAATCGCTCATTAGCAATGTCGATCTCCACAGTTGTTTCCTGTCCCTTGGCATCTTGAGAGCAGCAAGCCAAAAAATGGCGCACAATGAATTCATATAGTCTTTGCTCATTGCCCTAATAACAAACAGTAAAAAAGGGTCAGTGTCCTCCTGTGTTAATGAGATGTCAAGAAATATTAGTGAGATCTCAGGTGAGGATACTCTGCTAATGACCATATTATTAAGAGTTCTATATTTATCAAGCAATGTGAACCATCCAGTTACCTTTGCCTTTGTTAAACTCACCTGCAGGTTAGCAGTGTATTTTGTGGGGTGAATGGGGGGGTGAGCCTGATCTGATTTGGTTCCACTCCGAGGGGTTGGCCCACCCTGGTCCAAAATCCTCTGTGCAAATGCTCCCCAGTTTGGGTCCTGTGTTTGCTGTTGTACTAAAGCAGAGAGGTTCAGCTCCTTGGGGAAAATGTTTGTCTCTGTTCTGGGGTAGCTAATGAACCTTAAGAAGAAAGACAGAAGAGCACCTTAAGAGGTGCTCCAAGATGCTTCCCATTTTGGACTAAAGGCCATTTTCTTTTGAAAGAATTAAGTTTACCAAGCCAAGTCTTGCTTTCTTACCCTTGAGTATAGAGTTTTTCTGCTATTCTCATAGTTTCCTTTGCATTTATTTTCAGTTTGCGGGAAGCCAACTTCTCAAGTTCCTGCATTGGGAAGAGCCAGAAAAAAAAGAAGTATTTGTGCATAATTCAGAGTAGCGAGTAAAACATCTGTTCAAAGCTTCTTTCAGATACGTCCTTTCAGCATAGTTCAAACATACCACAGTGTCCAGGGGCAGGGGCCTCCATTTGCTCTTTGGCTTGCTCCCAACCTCAACAACAGTTGCTACCGGATCCTAAACACAGAGTAAGCAAAATGCAAAATCTCCTTTAAGAGTTTACACAAACCATGCTTTAAATGTCTTGATCGAGACGGGTGCAGGAAATGCTTGGCCGATATTGGATTATACAACTATTTACAAGCTTTCCTACCTCCATACACATGTGGTAAAGGACCAGGCATGCTGTATGATTAAAGAGCCGGTTCCTCTTCCAGTTGAAGACCACACTGCCATCTTCATGATCATGTGTCACTGTGTTGAATAACAGATCTGGGTGAGATAGTAGTAATACAAGGGAAATACAGCAGAGGCAGCAAGGAAACCTTTCAGTTCTGCTTAGTGGTCATGGCAAAAGAAGAGGAAACCACCTCCACAGCATTGTTTGTTAGTTGCCCTTATGTTTTTCCTTTCTATACATGTCAAGCCCTTTAAGATGGAGCCCAGGACTCGTTTTCCCCAAGCATACCTTTTATTTTATAGAAGGCTTCAGGAACAAAGGCCTGGATGGCTTTAAAGCGTTCAACTACAAACCCCAGTGTTGGGAACTGGCAGCTACCATAGCTGATCAGCTGATCTGCTAAAATATCAGGGAAGATCTTCTGGAGCCTCAGTGTCTGGAATCTGGTGAAGGCAGCACCTGAGAAAACAAAATGGACATCAGAACTGAATACAACAACACTGAATGATAATCACAACACTTCAGATGGTTCTTTTTAATACTCTGAGTATTAATTTTACTCTAAATTTAATACTCAGTTGCAGAAGCTTGTCCGTGCTGCCTGAGCTATAAACCTAACATTTGCTTCAAAGTGCATGTTTCCTGTAAAACATGAGATGCGACTTAGTTGTATCTGATGTAAAAATCAGATTTACAACACTATAGAGGGCATTTCTTTCTTGTGTTGAGGATACAGTAACAGATGATTCCTAAATACCCCTTGCTGGGCTTTAACAATGTGCGTTCAATGTGGTTAGAAAGGCAAGGAAGAGCCTGATGGATTGTACAGCAGTCTAAGGGAGTTCCAGTATTTTCAGACAATAAGCTATACACTGATAACAAGGCTATCCCCTGCCTACCTACCACACTCTCACTCACTTCCCTTTAGTAGAGGTGTATGTGGCAGTTCAGGCCTGGCAGCCTGCTCTCATCGCCAGTGCGCGTTTACATACCTATCCTGAGGTCCAGCTCCTGCCTGACATCAACGGCATCACTCGTTTTTTGATCTGGTTGGGTGAGGTTCTCGCAGGCTGTTCTGACAGCATGAAGTGTAATCTCTGAAAAACGGGCTCGGAAAACTTGGAGATTTGGCTTTACTGTCAGACACACACACAAAAAAAAAATAATCAAAAAGCAACTCAAACTCCAATGGAAAGGAGCAACTAATAAACAGCTGTCTTCAAAAAGAGTATGCCATCAACCTATTCTATAGCTTTGCAATAGCTGAATATATTTATGGTCCATCAGAGCCACATATTTATCAGAACTAGTCAACATATTTAACTTGGACACAGTAAAATTGAGAATACACCTCTGTTACAAGATCTCCGAGCAGCAATACCTGTTAAATCAGCACTTTAATGGAACTCAGATTGATGAAGGAGCAGCTCTACGCACCAGCTTTGCAAACGTGAATTATCTCAAAGCCAATGTTCTCTCCTTCTCGATCGCAGTCAGTCCAGATCACCAGAGCTTGGCACTGCTTGACTTCTCGTTCAAGGGTTCTCTGAGATGAAAAAACAACACAGAGTGAGACATACCAGGCCACTTGCTTTGTCATTTAATTTTAGAGTGACTCACTAACTGAACATGAAATGGAACGGGTATCCATAGAGATGGATTGTTGCAGTAACATTTTCTAATTGTGTTTCTCATGAGATTAAGCAGCTTTCAAAAGAATTGAGTCATTTATTTACATCCAACTCTGGTGAAAAGCATGGCTTGGATCGGATTGTACCACAGTCTCTTTTTCTGAAAAATGTCATTTTTTGTAAAATTGAGATGCAATTACCAATTCCACCTTGTTGGAAAAAACATTTCTACTTTTAGCAAAGTAGTTGTTCCTTTACTGCACTAATTGTACATGAGCAGGACACTTCAGTGTCACAAATGAACAGCACATATAGTCCTAGGAAATGCAGGAAGAATTTGCTAAGAGACGTTAAGGACAAACGTATAATCCCCCTTCTGTCTGAGACAATATTTGTGGAACTAACCTCTGAACTCAGAGTTTCAGGGAAACTCTTAAAAACAACTTACCTTGATATCCAAGTAATTTTCAGGGCAATACTTCTCAATTTCAGCATCAAAAAGAGCTAGAGGGTTGCAGCTATGCCTGGTAAACAGAGGATAAGCAGTGTGCGTAACAAAAACTAAAACATATGTTGTGAGACACTAACTGGTGCTGTATTGTGAGGAAGTGCTCTTCAAGTACTGGAATTAGTAATAGATTATATTATGGGCCTCATCTTAGACAACTTAAAGAGTTCACACGAAATGCAGAGTTACACTTAAAAGCAACAGAACCAAAAAGCAACCAGAGAAAATGGCAAAACAGCCCTAAATAAGCAACTTCTCTTATTACAAGCACAGAGAACAAACAGGAGGGAAGTCTCAATTCCCAGGACAACTCCTAGTTGAACAAAGAACATAAAAACATCAATCGAGTTTTGGAATCGGTTTAATTCCTTGGGTCTGCCTTAATGTATTTTAACCAGTATTATGACTCAGATTTTTTAGCACTCTGAAGAGAGTGATTTGAGCCAGTATTTTAGCTATTCTGTGTAAAATTTGGCACTCATCACCCTACTCTGCACACAATGTCAGAGCCCCTCCCTGCTCCCTAGTCTTCAAACTCACAGTGCCCCACTCAGCTCAAGGCTGAAAGCGGAAGACGACAGCCCCCCCCTCCTGCGAGGGAGGACGAAGTACTAACCATTTGCGAAACGGCAGCTTAAAATCATGAGCCAGTAAGTGTCCTGACACAGATGTCATCACCATAGTAACGTTCTGCAAGAGACAGAGCAAGGCAATTAGTGCCCATTGTTTGCTAAAAGCTACCCACAGCCCGAAGATCTTGATGCGCTTCTTAATTTACAACATCAGTAACACCGCCCTCCTGTTAATATATCATAGCAAGCTCTTCTCTCTACTGACAGCTACGTCTATGGCCTTATCCTCAATTTTTGTAGGAAGCTCCCAATTCTAAATAGCATCATATTTTTTGACTGATATAAAATCAGAAAGTTGAAAGACTTAAAGCAACAAAACAGGTCAGTGGCTGAGCCAAGAAAAGAACATCTGACTTTTCCTCATCTTTGGACAAAATGTCGCCATCACCGGATACGTGTTTTGTAACTTCTGACAAATGGCTTTTAATAATTAGTATTTTGCACTTCTCTAATCCAGCAGTAGAATGAAAGAAAACTCTACCTGGCCAAACATCTGGTAGTCATATTCGTAGATCTTGTTGAACTTGGAAAACCCTTCTCGCTAGAAGGAAAAGGAAAGTTGCTGAGTTTCTGACTCCTAACAGAAACCAAACGCGTTCTACCTCACTTTATACGTGCTGTTATGGCAGAGCACAGAGAAGCACGGGGCAAGTGAAAACCAGGTACTGTAGCTAATGGAAATTGCAGCAGGGTGAACGGAAACTGCCTGTATCACTTATGGAGACACTGAAATGGTGCTTTCCAACGTAAGAGTATTTTAAACCATTCCTGAAGGGGATGCCAGGGTTATCTTCCCATGGACAGTGACAACAGGGAAGAACAGATTTGTTTAATGGGGCTGGCCAGTTATATTCCTGACAAACAACTGTCCTGCTCTAAATGACAATTAGCGTGCCTGCTCCAGGTCCTCAAAACTACCATCCACCTAACTGAGACTCACGGAAGTTTCTAGATTAGGTATTTGCTGCTTTTTCTACAGAAGCAGGATGACATCTTTCTTGATTGGGACTGTCAGCACTCAGGTTCTCAATAACACCTTTCATTCAAATATAATGCCGGTCTAAGAGCACCGCCTAGTTCCTTAGCTTGGAAATAACAAGTAATTATGCAAACTGTTAAAGGTCACAAAACAAAGCAGCAGAGAGCAGAGATCTTTGAACTCCTCTTCTCCAAACCACAGACCACCTTTGCTTTATTATGTAAGCTTTAGTAAACGCCTCACACTTGCTGATGCTGCAGAAGTGGTGCTTTTTGACTGGGAAATACATGCCAACAGATAGTTTCAGTTCCTGAAGCATTCTGCAGAAACTGCAAAGCTAGGAAAAACACAGGGAGCTCTCACTACGGAGCTCAGTGCCCAGAGAAGGCAGTCTGGGCAGAGGGAGTGCAGCTGGGGAGCTGAATTCTAACAGAACTTAAGTCAGAAGGAAAAGGGGTCTGAGACCCCCAAACACGTTTGGGCAAGTGGTGTTTGTCCACAAAAGAAAGCCGTTCTTGTACCCTCACATGTTCAGAAGTGGCCAGAGATAAAAACAGCGCAAGATGTTGTACATGCTGATATGAACTGCCCGTGCCAAGCTCTGCCAAGCATGCTGGGGCTACCGCACAAAACACAGACTACACCCGAGACGAGGACTGTGCTGCACAGTGGCCCTGGTGAGCTGACCCTCTCCAGCCAGCTAAGCCAGACCTGTATGTGTATCAGGAAGCAGTTAGGAGATGTAGTGTATTCCTACCCGTCGCATTCTGCTGTTGGAGAGCAGATCTGCAATCCCTCGGGCAGCGTCATTCTTCTCAGCCACACACAGGACCTTCCGGATCCTCTGCAATGCCATATCCTCCGCAGCCCGGGAGAAGAGACGCCAGGGCTGCGGCAGCATCCTGACCCCACAGTTAACAAAGAGCCTTGCTTGAAAGTTCATTACCAGAGATGGTGACAGCTCCCGCAGGGCCAAGGCATGCTGCTGTGTCCTTGCCCTAGGGCCGGATCCTGCCGGGGCCGGATCCTGCTGAGGACGGAAAGCAATCGCTGAATACCCCCCGCACGGCCCTGGTCAGCCTTTAACGGGTGACCCTGGCAGGGCCC
>NW_009618838.1:510-13420 GCF_000690535.1 Cariama cristata | reverse complement strand
GATTCTATGATTCTATGATTCTAAGATTATCGGGGAAGTTAAATTCTAGAAACTGAGACAGCAGCTCCAGATCTGCACTGGCTAGATTGAGATGATTGAAAGTCATGAAGTTGCAGAAGAAAATAACTTTGTAATTGATACTGGAACAGGTTCTCATTGAAGGGCTTTGAATATTGACACCTAATGCAAAGGTGTGGACTCATTGCTGGCCATCTAAGTCACCCCTTCATGACACTGGTTTCGAAGCCTGGAAATTTTTCTCAGTGAGGGATAAATTGCCCTGAATTGTGGTTTAATTCGTTTGTGTCCCCAGATCAGTATTGCTAATACAAGTTAGGAGCAGATATCTGCATTGTAATTTTGAAGTCCTATAGAAATCGTTCTTCGTTAATGGAATCTGACTATACAGATGGGATCTCCTCTCCCCAGTGAAAGACAACTCTGGTGTGAAATGGACCTTAGGTTATATAAATGTCTCTTGAGTACAGGATGCAAAGTTGCCAAATTGGATTGCATGGTGTGCCAAAAGATAACTGTGAAGAGCAGGGGGATAAACATTAAGCCAGAGATCATTCAGACGTCACAATACATGGTATAAAGATGGCCAGTCCAGTCCTGGCTGCTCCAGCTGTGGTGGTGTCCACAGAAGTCAGTTGAGATTCTGTGACTCTGGAGACAAAGTTTGTTCACAATGCAGTGAACCCTGAAAGCACCACAGGACTTCAGGACCTTTGCCTGTCTATTATCCTGTAATCATAATTTAATATATTCTTCTTTTTAATGTGGTGGTAAGAGCAAAGAAAAGTTGTGTTTTGAAAGCTGTAAGTGCTGAAGTTATAATATCTGCAGTTAAAAAATACAGCTGCATTTGTTAAATCAGTAAGTATTTTTCACTGTTCAAAGAGAAGGAGAGTTTCACCAACAGCCCAGGAAATTCTTCTAAATGGGTTTGCATAGACAGCCAAGAGGGATTTGCAACTTCGACTTTGAACTGGGACTTCCAGTTCCAAACTGAGGAGGGGAAGTAAGAGCTGCTTGCTGAGACAAGCATCTACAAGAGACAACATGGAGCTGACCTTGCTAAAAATTGTTTTTAATTTAGTTATACTCAACTAGATTGAATCACAGTCAAAATAGTTCTGCCTGAATTTTTGGGTAGGAAAATTATCTTTCAAATTGGTTTTCAATAAATTCAGTTTATCGTGTATGTTCTGATTCACACACCCAGGTTATGGGAACCAGAATCTGAACTAGAGTTGCTGAGAATGACAGAGTTACTGTCAGGAACTTGAAATGTGGGACACGAGTGGCACAGCAGTTTCAAACTACCAAGACACATTGAGTTGGTCTGTTTTTTTTCCTTTTAAGTAGTGTTGCATTTTCCAACATGGTAAAAATAAATATTTCTGTACCCACAAATGTTCATAATATTTTTTTAAAAAATGTCTGATAACTAGATATTTATTTTAGGTGATAATCTGAAACTATAGGTGAAAGATATTGAATTGGACCTGCAGTAGCTTTCACGGCAATCACCAGTTGACTTCTAAGGAAAGCTGCTGAGGGTTAACTCAATGAATGCTACCAGGGATAATATCTAGTTGTAATTAAGAAGTGAGAGAGTGAGGGAAAGACTTACCTTACAGTCTTCAGAGGTTTTGAACACTAGCTCCCTACAGAGAAGCACTCACTTACACAGAGATAACCTTGAGGACACTTACCCAACAAGAACTATTCTGAAAGTTTTTTCTTCAAGGGAAAACATGGGAAACAGCTTTGCAAAAATAATACTGCAGAGTGAGAGTGCAGGTTCCTATAAAGAGGACATAATCCATAAATATAACAGCTTGATGACAATCCCTCTGCAGTTTCTCTTAGATTTAGAAAATAATGTGGAAACCAATTCTGCAGCATGGTGTACAGTGCATCCAAGTTTGCTTTGAGACTGGCATGTAATGTAATCATTGCATTCCATTGATTCAGTGTTGGTCCATAAGTTTAATGAAATAAACTCATTGCTTTTCACTGCTTTGATATCCTTTGATTTTCTTCAGACATTCACTCCAATCATTTTGCTATTTAAAGGTATTTACTGTGCCTTTCAACATTAACTAAGGCCTTGTGAACCCCATAGAATCTACCTATTACCACAGTAAACTGAAAATGATAAAAGAAGAAATGTATTTGTATACTGAATATTTATGGGACTATATATTTATGGGACCGAGCTGCCTCAAAGCAGAACACAAGACACCTGTTTCTCAGTGGTCTGCATACGTTAGACACTCTGAAAGATGGGAAGCACTTATTTTCCCCATGAAATGTGCTAAAACATCTATTTTTTTGCTACGGTACACACACAACATGCAGTGCAACAAAAACACAGGTTGCTACATCACAGCCCTGACCAGTTCAACCTTATGGTAAATAAAGTGGCCAGGGGATGGACTGTAGAGTGCATTTATTTCCTGAACCTTCACTATGACTATGACATCGCTGCGGATAGACCTCCCTCTTTGAAGCAGGTTTTGGCCTTTGAGGAGGAGCACTGAAGTCTCAAAATGATTATGATGATTATTTGAAGGATGGGGGACTTCTGCTTTCCTAAAGACTGTGCTGCATCATGTAATCTGTTAGACAGACTTGTTCCACTAGGACAGAGACGACAAAGAGCTTGGGGAAAAGGTACCAGGGAAATTTCCAGACACCGCGGAAAATTTCCTTGACTGTCTGGAACTCAGCTATCCTGTGGGTTTTCCCGTGTTTGAAACACAGTCCTGTGGAGAGTGAGGTCATGGTTATCATAAGAAACCTGCCCAAGCAAATAGACTAAAAAGAGAAATCTAATTCTGAATACAATTACCAGCCCTCTATCCAGCATTGTCAACTTCCTGCCATCTTATAGACTGACATTACTTCCCTTGCTTAATGGAACTACCTAACATAGACTCATTAATCATCCAAATTTTATACAATTTGCATACACCTTTCACTTTTGACTTGTTTTTCATTTTTGTTTGATTTTTAAAGCATGATTTTTCCATCCAAAGCTAAGAAATTTATTGAAATTCTTTTGTACTAGATGTAATCCTCAAACAGACCATATGACAGGTTCATTGATGACAGAGTTCAAGGTTTGTGTTCTTTGTTTGCTCCCTTGTGACAGGTCAAGCAGAATGACAAAATTCTGACGCGACATTAGCATAATCAGAGGATTGTGCTAATGCTGCTATAACTGCCTATGTTTAATAGTATAAAAGAATTGATATAATACAAAGCTTACCATATTGTAACTCTTTCCATGTCATATGGGGACAAAAATATGCCTTGTTTTTTTTGTTTTTTTTTTCCCTAGATTGAAAAATTAATTTGGGATTAATTAAATTAGTCATATATACTGCTATATTTACATTTTTAGGTATTTGATGCCATACTATCTGTGGCAAACATAAATGTCATTGTAGTAGATTTCTGGTTAAGTTAAAACTAAGAGAATCTCTGAAATATTAAAAACTGCTGGATTTGACTAGGAGTTACTTCCTACACTGAAAATTTGTAACCAAATAAGAGGCTAACAAATGATGGAAAACTGAAATTTCTAAAGTACCTTTATAGAAATACCTCTGATATTTGACTAAATAAAACCATTTCTCAAAATGCTGAATGCTCAGTTTGGTTCCATTTGATGTTTTTAAAAAAAAAAAAAAAAAAAAATGAAAAAAGGAGCAGAATCCTATCAGATGTTTGAGAGTAAAGCAAATAGGATTGAATCTCTGCATGTTTACAGTAGTTAATATGTAGGCAGAGAGCTTTTATAAAATTAGTTTGGCTCCTATTCAGAATCTAGCAATATCCATATTAAATTTCCATTTAAATCTCTTGTATAGATGAATAAGCAGAGGATTAACATATTTTTCTACTGTGTTCTTAGAATCTATCTTGACAGTTGACTTCTCTACCAAACAAACAAACAAAAAAATATTATCCTCATTTGGGCCACAAACGAATTATTTTCTAGATAAATAATGAAACCTTTGTTTGGTTTTAGAGGTAATTATAGCCACATTTTTCTAACTGTTTTCATAATATTGTAATGGTTAAGGAGGAAAATTCAGCTGGATACAGAGGATTTGATACATTTTTTGTCTCATGTAATGTATTTCGAAAAGGTACAAAGGGCTTTTTCCTGTGCATTCTGCAGTCAAGATGGGAAAAGAAATCCCACTAACATCATCAGGAATGAGATTGGGCCCTAACACAGCAAAATATTTCTCCTTTTGCGTCAGGGAGGAAGGCAAGACCCACAACTTTCAGGGATGAGTTGCACTTCCTGGAGGGAGCCTCAATAAGGGATAAAGTTTGAATTTTTTTTCATTTGTGAGAAAGACTGAGGATGAGGAGGTGAAAATATTTCTTCATGAAGTGGCCTGTTGTCAGAGTAGCTTAGATTGCACTTTGTTTCTCTTCTCCCCATTCTCCAGATTTTTCTAATCTCACAGAGTCACTAAATCAGGGGAAAACAAGATTGGGGAAAACCAATAGGTTTTCCTTTCCCTATTGTGTTATTTTATGTCAGGCTTCTGGTGGAATACCCAATTTAGCATATACTTTACATTTGCTATAAGCCTTGTGTTAAAATAGGCTTATTCTGCTGTTTCATAAAAATTGCAGATTTATACTCTAAGCATTATTGATTTAACTTAATATGATTTTACAGAAAAGTCATTAGTGGTTGAAACATGTTAAAAAGAGTTTTATTTTACAGTATAGGTATGCAGCACTGTATAAATCGGATCTTTAAAGTGTCTCATGCTAGAGAAAACACTACTGAGATATTGGAAAATCACTAGCTTTTTTTCTTTTTTAGTTTGTTTTATCCAGAAAATATAAGACATATTGCTGTCTCCTACAGATTTTACAGGCTGTAAAATTCTGCAACAGATGTAATTTCCTATTTAATATTGTACTTAATTTTTTAAGGAAATTCTTTATTTTGTGACTGGTGAAAGGACATTTCACCATAGAGAATTTAGTAGGTTTATGAATATTTATAAGCATAGTTTTCACAACTATACAGCAGATAACCAGTTTCAGTGAATTTCTTATACAGTGGGTTATAAGGTTTTCTGCTTTTTGTCCTTTTCCCATTAAATCTTCTATTCTTTTTTTTTTTTTTTTTTTTTGCTTTAACGTCTAAAAAAAATTAGAATATCTTCCTCTAGTGTTCTAGAGGCTGTCAAATACCACCCACAATAGAAAAGCACCGGGCTCTTTGCAGACCACCCTTCAGCCATCACAATGACAAAATAATTGTAGAACTTGTAAGATTAGACAAACTGCATGGGAACAGGACACTCAGCCTTTGACAGAAGCTGGTAGGTTATTAAGGAAGTAGCCAAGTAGCGGCATGCTGTTCTGACACTTTCCTTGCTGCCAATGAATACAGAGTGGCTCCTCTGAGTGAATGCCAAGGCATCATGATTAGCATAATTAGAGCATACCTTTGCGGCACAGTCATATCTATATGAAGTTGCAGTGAGCACGGCTTGGTTGCAATTGGTGATATAGTTCATTATCTAAATACACAGCTTTTGAATTCAAAGGCTGTCAAGTGAGATGGAGTAAAACTGCATTTCACTTGCCCTGATATTGCCTGATCAAAAACTTAAATATATCTTTTTTTCTCATCAGCTTAGAAGAAAAGTTGGGCTTTGTGCTGACTTTATGCTTTATATTAACAGTTGAGCCAGATAAAACATTTTTCGTCTACAAAATTCCCCCTAGCTCCAACTGCCTAGACAATAGCGCATTTAAGAAAATCACACTAATTATTGCACTTTGTAGGTCTAACTGAAGGGGCAGAACACCCTTCGGTGTATGGCCTATTGTGCCTTTTCAAATGTAGCAATATATTAAAGTGTGATACAACATATGTAGGATACCTGAAACTCAGAATTCTTTAAAAGTCCTCACTGGAAAGTCTTTTTAAAGAAAAGCAGCTTAATCCATTATATAGTAATAACAGTTGCTTTCCTTCTAAAGAGAATCTTTCAGCAGAGTTAAAAAACTTTCTGCTGGTAATTCCCTCGCTCCTATTGTTTTCATTCCTCATTTCTCTCTGGATCTCTCTTGTCTTCTCCATTGCACCTGCATACCTCAGACAAAAACATGACTAAGGCTGCACTTCTTGAGCTGGAGTTCTTCAGTTCATTATGTCATAAAATACGTTTGAAGTCTATGTTTGTAGAAGACTGAATCAGGGACTAAATACCCAGTTACCTGTAAAGCGTAAACCTGGTAAGAGTATATTAGATGGGCTACAAGGCTAGCTCATTTTCAGATACTGCAGTTCATTCTACATGGTAATAGACTATGCATGGTTGGTCTATTAACTGGTCATGGTCAGTCCTCCCCGAGCAGTGCAGGAGCAGGAGCACTGTCTCGATCGATCTTCAATTGGTCCATATTATCCTTCAGATCACATATGGATGTGTCTGTTTCTCATGATATTTGTAAGAATTAACCCTTTTCTTCTTTTACTAGCCTATTCAACTCCTCCTTGTCTGTTCTGTACACTACACAGTGAGCGTTTCCTTGAATCAATGGTTTGAGAGAGCAATTGTTTTCTGCTGTATATTATTGAGCAAAGGCATAGCAGACCTTCACAATGCTTTTGGATATTCTTGTGAAATTGAACTGGTCAAAAAAACACAGATCTGTTATTTGTTATTAAAAAATTTGCACTTTAAATTACCCTTACTTTGTATGGATCCAAAATAATCCTCTTTCTTTTTTTTTTTTTTAAAAGACAATTTGTGACATTGCTTGCATTTTTGTTTTCAAAGTCATTACAAACACTATTGATTTGTACCAAGAAATTGTTTATCAAAGGTCTTAAAATGAAATCAGACATTTTTTCATTATGAAGATTTTTTCCAGGTCTCAGATAAACATATTTTACCCACAAATCCCCTTTTTCTGTTTTCCTCCTTAAAAAAAAGCCCTCCCCCAAAATAAAAATCTGTTCACGAGCCATTACTGATCTCTCAGCAAGAAATGCCTTGTGATTTCTGAACAATTATCCACAGGCTGTATTTTTCAGAGTTTATACCTGTTCTGATGATCGCTTCTTCTCTTTACATAGAAAACACTTGAAAAAGCACAAAAATCAGTTCTGAGACTGAAGCTCTGGTTCTGTGATAAGCCTCTATGGGTAGATGATGATATATGCCAAAACCTAATGTTGAAAATAATCTGGCTATATTCTGTTTTAACTTCGTATAATAGCAGGGACTGTTATTGTTTTTCAGTCACACTTTTTAAAGGTGAGGAAGGAAGAAGTGAATGGAAATCACATTTTCTGACCTCTCACATACATGCTTATGAAGACATTTTAGGCAAAGGAAAAAGCCCTACTTTCCATTCATAAATCTCTGTTGCAATTACTGTTTGGTAAAGATAATTACAAAAAATTATTTCCAGATAGTCAGAACCTGAATATCCCTACATAAGAAAAACAAGGGAGAGAACATGAATTAAGTTAATTCATGTAATTTCAAGGAATGATTCTAGGCTTGCTAAGTAGGACTTTTTAAAGGGGTCTTATGTAGAGTGTAGATAAGTATCATGATTAAGACTGAAAGAGTTCTTCAGTCTTCAGTCTTATGCAGCAACTATTAAAACAAGCGTAGCAGTCTTACCCTCTTCCCATTGAAATCTGTAGAAAGATTGTCATTGATTCAGTGGTATCAAGTTTGCAACCTTCATCCGTCACTAATAGTTGCTTTCTGTAAGTTCTTAATGCTGAAAATCTTCAGTTTTACTCAATCTTTATGTATTTCTATGTAGTAACAGTAAAAAAGACTAAATCTTATTCTACTCTAGGTTTAAAAATATGTTTTTCTTTAGGGCCAGATGCTGCAATGTGGATAGTCTCTAGGAAGTCCAAACACCACATTTAATAGTGAGGTTTATATTGTGTTTAGTTGGAGCTATGGTGGAGGGAAGACACCTGTAAACTACACTTTGTTAGAAGGAAAATTTGAATGATCTCTGCTGCCTGTTTGCCAGAGGCTGTGATGCAGCACTTACCTCTCGGGATTTGGTCTAAGGAAAGATGGAACTGAAGAGTTGCTCCACCTAAACTGAGTACTCAAAATGCTCTCTTGTTCCTCTTGCTAAACATGTGGATATGTAATTTCATCAGTTGTTTCTGTGTTTTAATTTTAACATATTTCGGGTACTCGAGTTTTTCTGAGTCTTCCCGCAATTGCTCTCATCCAGTTTGGCACAGGAGGCCACGTGGCTTTCCAGATCTAGATGTTTCTCCATCTGGCTTTGTTCCCAAAGTGTATAAAGATGATGGCAGAGTGCCTGCAATGATATAGAAGACTGAGACTTCTCACCACTGGGTTTCAGAAGCTGACTTCAAGCCTGCAGCTCGTTTTCAGAGGCATGGCTTTGCTCTCACTCTATAGTCACATTCCTCCATGTCCCTAGAGAGCAAAGACCTGTGTCAGAGCTGGAGACTTGTACCTACACTGGCTAGAACTAAGCAACTTTCAGCTCAGTTCACACAGCTCAGCTCAGTTCATACTCAGAGTACTGAACTCTGCGTTGGTGAGGCCGCACCTCGAATACTGTGTCCAGTTTTGGGCCCCTCACTATAGGAAGGACATTGAGCTGCTGGAGCGTGTTCAGAGAAGGGCAACAAGACTGGTGAAGGGCCTGGAGAAAAAACCTTACGAGGAGCAGCTGAGGGAGCTGGGGTTGCTTAGTCTGGAGAAGAGGAGGCTGAGGGGAGACCTGATCGCCCTCTACAACTACCTGAAAGGAGGTTGTAGTGAGGTGGGGGTTGGGCTCTTCTCCCCAGTAATTAGCGATAGGACGAGAGGAAATGGTCTCAAGTTGCGCTGGGGAGGTTTAGGCTGGACATTAGAAAGAACTTCTTCACTATTAGAGTTGTTAGGCATTGGAACAGGCTCCCCAGGGAGGTGGTGGAGTCATCATCCCTGGAGGTGTTCAAAAAATGTTTAGATGTGGTACTTCAAGACATGGTTTAGTAGACATGGTGGCATCAGGTATACAGTTGGATTTGATGATCTTTGAGGTCTCTTCCAACCGTAATGATTCTATGATTCTATGATTCTTCCCCTATCCTCTGTAGGGTGTCCTCCAAAGCATACTTCACACCTAGAGAAAAACAAACATTATCTTTTCCAGTGCTGGCATAGTGGTTTTCATTTATATTCAACCACAACAGAAAGTGTTAAGCTTTGGGTGTTTATTTATTGTTATGCATAGTTGTTACACAGAATAGCAAAGTACCATATGTGCAGGAATGTAAGTGGTTTGTCCTAAGCACCTACCAAATATTTTGTAAGAAAAGAAATGCTGCTTTCTGGACTGTAGTCTTAAAACAGGACAGATTTCTAAACAAAATAACACATCTTAAAAAGAAAGGACCTTCTACAGTGAAGGAGGTCCAACAAAATGTTCATAATTAACATAAATTTTGCCAGTCCAATGCCTGGGAAGCCAGGGGAAGTTAAGCTGATGACAGATTTTGTCCTTTTTCCAATTTTCATGAGGATATGCTGATATTCCAAATGTAATATGACTGATATACATTCTTCAAATAAGATGAGTTTAAAATGTGTGGAGAAAGAGAAAATCCAACACAGAAATTGTACACTGCTCATGTATCACCCTGAAGGACCAAAATTATCCTCTTGGAGAAAACCAGACCAACATGCAAAACTTTTCTCTGTCAGAAGACATTGGACTTCTTATCTAACTTCAGCATCCCATAATGTTATTGGCTGCTTTGTTACCATTAGCAAACTGATACAACAAATTGGTGCACATTTTGTTCTGTGAGAGGTTTCAGGTGTGTAAGTTATATTTTTACAGTAGTAAAATTTGTCATAGTCTTCATCTGTACACCACTGCAGAGTTTATATAAACATCTCTGCATAGAATTATTCATGACATTCTGCATTTTCTGGTGTTGGTCAGGACATTGTGTAAGTTGAGGAATGTTTAGTAACATTTGAAAAGGGATGTTTCTTTGGTAGAAGATACATGCTTTTGTTAGTTACACGAATAGCCTTTTGAACTAGACGTCTACTTCACACTTGGCATGAACTCACGCTTAGTACAAACACCCATACAACCACTCTTCTATATTAACTTGTTTGTTTATCCTCACAAGTTTTGTAACTTCTGTGTTTGAACAACTTTTAAGTATTCAAGGTCCAAACTGGATGTCACCTTGAACAGAATAAACTGTAGCTAAATCTCTTCAGTAATAAGAGGAACAACTTCCAAAAGGGCATTATTGTAAACAGTCATATTTTTCAGCAATTTGTCCTACGCTTGAATAGATAACTGAAAAAAATACATTGTGTGCAAGAATTCTACTTTTTTGCTGGGTTTTTTTTTTCATTCAAGACTGGAGTGTATGAAATGCCTGATGTACTGGGGAGTGATTTTGAAGTGGAGGACCTGGTGCTGTGCCACTACTTGCACTTGGAGACCAGCTGTGCCAGTTGCTGTATTGGAAGAAGTGCCTGCTGTGAATCTAGTCTGCATATGTTACTTAATTTCCTGAATTATCATATTCTCCTAATCAGCTTCTGAGTTAAGGACTAAAATTGAGGATCCAGGTGAGCAGCAAGGATTTAATGTCTAGAATGATATAGTCTGTTTTGTCATTTTATTGTTGTGCAATACACTGGTACATTTATTCCATGTATCTTGTCTTAGCTACTGAACACTTCATCTAATTGATCTAAATGATATTCCACAAGCTCTAGAGACTTAAGCAGTTTTATAAGAATCAGATGAGGGCATATGTACCAGATATCTGCAAAATAAATAAATTTATCAGCCCCGGTAGGTGGAGACAGCTGAATTGTTCAATATGAACAATACATTTACTGCTTGTCTCAGTATATGTACTGTCCTTGAATTAAACACAACTGTGATGAATTTTTTCGTATAGGTAACTGCTTACACATAGATGCTTGAAAATTAGATTGATTTGGCACTATTAAATAATGTTCACAGATTTCTTGAGCACAGGCTCAAGACTGGATTAAGCCTGTAGGTTTTTACTTGTTTTGTATATGCCATGAAACGTGCAAAGAGATTTAATATTCATGCTGTAAGATTATTCACAAAATCACACTCTTTCCTTGTCTATTTGACTCAGTTTATGGGAAAAGCTACAGGAGGAAGAAATTGCAAGACCAGAGTCAGGCTTTTCCTGTGCTTAAGGAAGCTATGTAGGACAATATTTTTATGGAAAAACAATAATATGACCTGATGGCTGTGAACGAAATCCTTGTTGTTTATTGCCTGCGAACATCCCATAAGACATAGTATAAGTCCACAACTCTAAGAAGGAATAACTCCTTTAAGTGGCTTTTGCACCATTGTATCTTTTTAATGATAAATAAATTGTAAGATTGGATGGGCATGAATGCTTGGCAATTTAATTACTCCAGTTTGGATAGCAGCATATGATAAACTGATACTACTTCTTTCTGGCTCTACAAATGTTTTAAACTACTTCTGGTAATATACTGTAATAGTGTACTGAAAATAATTTGAATGGTCTCTGATATTACCTCAAATCTTCTTTCAGAGGAACTCCTGCTGTTAAAGGAGTGTTCCTATTCAAAGAACACCCACTGCCTGTCAGCACTAAGTGCCTACTCAAACGCTTATTTATGGTTGCTAGAGCAAGCTTAACTGGGAGGTTTAGGTACAGCATGTATGCGCTCAGTCTACATCATATTTACTTGAAGTCTTGACTTTCTGTGGTGTTAGATCGCATATCTGGTTTAACCAACCAGTCTGGGTGTATGGTGCTCAGGTCTGTGAAGTCTTCTTCTCCTGCAATTTTCCCTGAGCAGTGAAATAAGGATGAAGGAGGTGGAGCACCTTACAAAACAAAAACCTTACATGAGTGCTGAAGGAGACAAATCAACAGCAACTTAGGCTGCATTTGGGTTTATTCCCTGGTTTCACTGTTCTGTGAAAGAAAAACACAGTGCTGAGGTGGTAACACATTTACAGGCTTTCTAGTGGAGTGGTAAACTTTATTAGGAGAGGGGCAGACAGGGCCCCTAAGTTCCCACTGATAAGTTTGTTTCTGCAGTAATGCTAGTGATGACTTTCCCTCTTTCATTTTTAAATAGCTTTAGAAACTCCAAGCTCCTAAAAACTGGAAATCACGCCTTGAAAGACTGAGGGTGATTTAGATATTATCGTTTGGGATTATTTTTATTTATCTCTCTGTAGACAAAAATAAAACTATTCCTCCATGACAGAAGGGTTAGAAATCAAGTTCTTAAACAACAAAACAAAACATGACAATGTTTCTAGGAACCACAAGTTGAAAGATCCTCTCTTTCCCACGAAATATCATTTTCATGATATATTTGACAAATGACCGTTCAGAACCTGTTATTTTCATACTAAAAAATTATAATTTGGGCCTTGATATTTGGGAACTTAATTTTGTATACACTAGCATAGAATTTCTTTGGCTATACTTTACTGTCTTCACTTAGAATGGAGGAGCAAGCAATCAAGTTCCCAAGCAAAATGACTCTGGCGAACACACTCTGGCTGTATTGGCAAAGGCATACTAAGGAGTTGAGACAAGTGATTTTTCACCTCTCTTTGGTACTTATGAGGCTACATCTAGTATTGCCTGTCCAGATTTGGGTTCTCCGGCACAAGGACACTGACATAGTGGAGTAAGTCCAGTGGAGGGCCACCAGTATAACTGAGGAGCTGGAATATGTGACATTTGAGGAGAGGCTGCAAGATCTGGGCTTCACAGAATCACAGAATGACTGAAGTTGGAAGGGACCTCTGGAGGTCATACGGCCCAACA
>NW_009618838.1:0-499 GCF_000690535.1 Cariama cristata | reverse complement strand
CGGAAGCCAGTTGCCTAGAATCTTGTCCAGACAGCTTTTGGATATCTCCAAGGTTGGAGACTCCACAACTTCCCTGGGTGACCTGCTCCAGTGCTCAGCCACCCTCACAGGAAAAGAGTGTTTCCTGATGTTCAGCGGGAACCTCCTGTGTTTCAGTCTGTGCCCATTGCCTCTTGTATTGTCACTGGAAACCACTGAAAATAGCCTGGCTCCTTCTTCTTTGCACTCTCCCTTCAAGTATTTATATACATTAATAAAATTTCCCCTGAACATTCTCTTCTCCAGGCTGAACAGTCCCAGCTCTCTCAGCCATTCCTCCTATAGGAGATGCTCTGGTTCTTTAATCATCTTTGTGGCCCTTTGTTGGATCCAGTACCTTCATCTCTCTTCCATACTGAGGAGCCATAACTAGACATAGTACTCCAGGCATGGCCTCTCCAGTGCTAAGTAGAAAGGAAGGATCATCTACCATCTGCATCATCTACCAGCAGTCCTGGCT
>NW_009618837.1:643-892 GCF_000690535.1 Cariama cristata | reverse complement strand
GTCTGCCCGTCACACAGCCGGAAAGGAACGCCATGGTTAGGCTGAGACAAAATTATCTGGAAATGCAGGGGTCAGGAACGCATCGGTGCCTCCGTTTGCCTGTACCGGCGCTAAACCGCAGCTCGCGCTTTGCTTCAGGAAGCGTTTACCTGCCCTCGGTGCAGCAGAGGGATCCCCACAACCTCCGCACAAGGGACACGTTCGTTCCGAGGGAGACCTAAGGTGGCTCTGAAGCGCAGGAGCTATCGC
>NW_009618837.1:279-610 GCF_000690535.1 Cariama cristata | reverse complement strand
TTCCTGAGGACCGAGCGGGGACCTAGCATGGCATCACGTCGGGTACTTCCATGATCAAATCGATAAATGTCGATTCTCATTTCAAACATAGATCTGTCTGGATTAATCGTATGCTGACAGAGAAGCGACCGGTGCTTACCGGCTTTCCTCGGAAATCCAGCTTACTTGAGCCGTTTTGCTTAAGAGGCAGTCAGTTTTATGATGCTGAAAGAGTAATTTATAGGAACAATTTATTAGCTCAACAGTAGTTTTGATTTTTTTTTTCCCCATTTTAGGGCGGTAGGAAGTCTCGGCGGTAACATTTTACGAGCAGCCCAAACGGCGATCAGAA
>NW_009618837.1:0-233 GCF_000690535.1 Cariama cristata | reverse complement strand
CGCTGCGGGCCGGGTAACGTCGGCGCTGGCGTGTGCGAGCGCTTTCCGGCGGGCCGGTAGAAACGGGGCTACTGCGGCGGCTCGAAGTACTAAATCGGATGACACGGGGGCCTCTTCCTTAGCCACGTCGGTGCAGAAGCTGCTGCGGTGAACCCGCCCTAAGGTGACGGATATTTTTAAGGCACAGCAATTCCGCACACGTTGCTCCGTGCATCCTAGGCGTGTCGGTAAGG
>NW_009618836.1:20906-22773 GCF_000690535.1 Cariama cristata | reverse complement strand
TTCATGAGGTTCGCACGGGACCACCTCTCAGGTCAGCCACCACATTGTTAGGGCTCAGAACAGAATGGGAGTCATTATCTTGAAAAGATGGTTTTTTTGCCCTAAGCACATAAGAAGTTTATCTGTGAGCCGTCAGAGTCTTCAGTTCTGAAAGTGGAGTGCCTATATGATGGGAAAATGTGGAAAATCTAGCAAATTTGTATTTTGTAGATCCCATGAAATGTTCCACTCTGGAATGATAACATATTAAAATAGCTATGCAATCCCAAACCTGAAATTCCTAATTCCCTTCAAGGGTATCTATCCAAGTGCAAGTCATGGGCATCCCAGTATGAGTCATTTGGAAGGCACTCTCAGGAAATACAGTTTTCAACACAGCTTGCTTAAGTTTCTTTATTCGACGTACCTCTTGAGTTGGGATACACACATTTTCTGCCATTAGTCTCTATCTTGTTTAGGATGAAGCATCTGAAACAGGCACTGAGGTGATGTCTAAAATCCTGGTTGTCATGGAGACAGGAACAGGCTGACCACCTCCTAGTTGCAGAAGGAGGGAGTGGGCTACAGCAGCTTCTCACCAAGAGATATTCCAAAGACTTCGCACATCGGCAAGTCTGACATAGAAGCACTTCTTTGTCACGGAGGGCAGTTAAGCCATAACTCTCTGAGGCACTTGTTGTAGTAATGCAAAAGCACTTAAAAAAAAAAGGAAGACTATTTCTTATCTTTTATTCAGCACTCTTGACCAGTTTCAGTACTTCAGAGGAAAGAGATAACCCCACAGATGTTTATCCTCTTAATAACAAAAGTCTAGCCAAAACAGCAGTAACGACCTTCCTTGATACCCTGTGTTCCTTGGGGAAACACAAAGAATCAGAAGGCATGTCTATGTAAAATCGTAACTCCTCCCTTTATAGGAAAGGCCACCTCACATGTTTCAGAAAATCTAATGAAAGTAGCCAATAGTCAAATCTCCTGAGCGCAGAAGGGTATGTCAGGCCATTAGCCAGTTAATTGTGGTAATTGATACACTAATAAGCACAATTTTTCCTACCATTAATATAGATGTTACCCAGAAAGATTTATTGATTTCTTTTTTTCTTCGAAAGCAGGTGAAAGCTCTTATGGAAAGCTTTATTGAAAACTTATTCACCATCTGGAAGCATAGAAGCCATTTAACTCTTGCCTAAGCAGAAAAAAAAATTAATCCTTACTTCTCATTTTCCAACACCGCTTTGCAATGCATGGCCTTGGGCGTCACAATCCTTTGTGTAGTAGAGACACCCATCTGGCAGCACTCTAACGGCTCCCGTGGTAGGACAGGTGCCCATCTCAGGTGCCATGGGACTTAGGATTTTGAGGAATACGTTCTTAGGCAAAGATGGACCTTAGAACCTCAAATGGACCTGTCTGAGCAAAGATGCAGTTCTTTCTGATGGAAACTAACACTGCAGTTGCGCCTGAGACAAGCTGGCAGAGCCAGTGGTCTACGCGGACCAACCCTTTGAGTACCCTGTGTCAATCTTAGTAGGCAACGTTGCACCTTGGCACTGCCCATGTGAGTGCAAGCCCTTGAAAGCTACCTGTGAAGTTTTGGTACTACCATAACTGCTCTTTCTTTGATCAAATGCAAAAGAAACTGCTCATGTCTCCCACAGTAGTCAGGAAGATCCATACTTCTAACAACTCAAAGCAACCTATACTTTGCCAACTGAAAGCAACCCATACTTTAACAAATCAAAGCAACCCATACTTTAAGACAGCAGCCCCTGAACAAATGCGTAGTTATTCCATATGGATGAAAAGATGTGCACTGAATACCAGGCACCTACTGATAAATGCCGTGCTAGTTACAGCACAGCAACAG
>NW_009618836.1:19773-20891 GCF_000690535.1 Cariama cristata | reverse complement strand
GCAAACCCAGCTGCTGAACCACTTGAGCCTTAACTACACTCAGTTGTTGTCCCTAAACCTTTGTTTTCCAGCCAAGATCCCACTCTTCTTTCCCTCCTACCATTACTATTATTAGTGACTCATTCTAGTAAAGACGGAACCTTCCTGGTTGATGTTGAGACCCTCGGCTGCAAGGGCTAAGTGAACCTGAGCACAAGAAGAATTCAAGGCAGATTAGAAATATCACATAGTTGAAGCCAGCCAAAGACAAGTAAGGAGAAAATGAAGAGAGAGAGAGTGAGTGTTTCAGTGTGCTGCAATTTCAAATACAGGACTAACAGGTGCATGCTGAGGTTTAAATGACATTTTTCTGATGCAGCCAGCTTTTCTGACTTTGAATGCTAATTGCATGTTGCATTTGGCATGAAGCCTCTTCTGTTGCCTGTGCTGAAGTACCTTTACTTGATCACCTCTGCCGGTGCATCAGCCTCCTTTGGAAAGTTCCCCGACCTAGGGAGGAGAGGAATTTCACTGCTAATTTCAGAGGAAAAACTTTTTCTTGAGAAATAGGATCTCACATTTCCAAAAGTTTGGAATTTGTAGTGGAAAAGACATGTTTTCAATTTACAAGGCTGTTAGTGCAACGGTTTCCCTGCAGAAAACTGCAGATTGATATACTAGAGAAATGAAAGGAACAATAAAAGTGGAACAAAAGCAGATGGAGAAACGGTTGAAGTGATTAATTGTGAATCAAGGAGTGGCAATTCATTTGTGTGTGTAATCTGCAATTTGCATAATCCTATCCTGAAAGCCAAATTGTTTAACCATTATGCATATTCATGCTTGATTCAGGCAAAGACTGAACTTCTTCGGGAACTGAGCACCTGCTTATGAGATTTTGCTGAACAGGGGTGGGATAATTCCTGTGTTTAAAGTTAAGCATGTCATTTGCTGAAGAAATAGTTGTTTGTTATGGTATTTGGAGGAAGATCACATCTGATCCGACCATCTAGATGGTAAATCAGGGGATCGTAAGTCCCACTTTCTCCCTTCTAGTAGCAGAACCTGTCCCAGGTAGATGGGTGAGGTTGGAAGGCTGAGAGAAGAAAGCCTTCACTCTTTTCCCTAAAGCCTTATGG
>NW_009618836.1:0-19750 GCF_000690535.1 Cariama cristata | reverse complement strand
TAAAAAACAACCAAACAAAGAATAGGACTATGTTTCCTGAAGCAAAACCTCAGTCCATCCTGCACGTCCACACTTGGACATGAAGTATCACGGCATGAAGTATCAGCCTTTGTGCAGCAGTGCTGTGATAAATCTCAACATAGTTCACGCTTGAAAAAGCACTTCTGACTCTAAAGAAGAATCAAGCTGAATTGGAACCAATATTTGAGCTTAAAAATGGATTTAATCAAGGAACCAAACCGCAGTCCCTGGTTTTGTCATTGCTATTCAGTGCAATTAGGAAAAAATTATACAGATCGGTCCAGCTACTGTGCTGGAAAGCAAGAGGTTATGGGCATGATGGAACATGTTAAGGGCAGGTTTGTACCCAGACTGAGGTAAAATAAGTCCTCTTGTTTATCCCTTGAAAGACTATTATAACACACTGTATTCAATTAAAATGTAACAATAAAACCAAAAATTCACTTATCTTTCAATAAAATGATCACTTGCTAAACAGTTTTTAGAAAGAACAGACACCATCACCAGGGAGAAATATAATGAAATGCCTTTGCTTCAGTTCTTGATGAACCCTTTTTCTAAAGGGAATTAAGATTCTGAAAGACAGCTGAAGTAGCACGTAGAAAAAAAAAAAAATCCTGTTATGTTGTCCTAGACCGACCACCCAGTGTAGGATAACCCTAACTGATGATTACTTTGTTTGTGTATATAGTTATTGTTGACAATATCAGTCACTGCACTATTGAACACTATTTTTTAACGTGACTGAGATGTGCGTAACAGTATTTAGTGGGAGTTTTGACAGGTTGAGTGTATATGAAATTCCCAGTGTGCTCCTGTTTTCAAACGCCTTAAAATATTCAACTCAGAGGCACAATGGCTCAGGTTTTTTACTGTGGTGTTCCTTTGCCTGTGGGTGCTGTGAGGACAAATTTTACAGTAATGAGCAGTGAAATTCTGGTGCTATTTAATCTGAAATAATCAAGAATTACCACCGAGTCTATTGAGGAACAATTGGGTCCAAACTAGTAGTCTGCAGAACTGAGGGAACTTAAAACCAAAGTCTCCTTCTTCCAGCCTTTTGGAAAGAAGCTGATGCTTTTAACAATTTGTTAGGTAAGAGCTGGAAATTGTGTTATTGCCCATATGTAGGCACAGGGCTGGTACCGATGTGAAGCAGCGGCGTGTGATTGTGTCCTGTGTTTAACACAGCCCAGAGGGAGCAGACATGACCCTTTCCTAATTCTCCATTCAAATTTAACCCAGTAATCTGACCGCAAAGTTCGTAGCAGAGTATAACAGCCTCATCTCTGTCTTGCAGCACCACTGGTTGATGAAACTGTGCTATGAGACCTTGTCCGATTTGAAGGACTTGGACTATGAATTTAGAGTTTGTAAGGACCATTGAAAAAAAAACAGAATAAATTGTTCTATAGTTCATCTCCATGCCAATGCATAATGATTCCCTATGTGTTCTCCACGATACAGTGACTAGGCAGAGCTGTCATATCTTTTTTGCCCATTCATCTTGGGCATCTTCTCACCATTTCTCTTCTGCATCTTTTCCAGAGCCTGCTTGTCAGAAAGTAGTTTCTCTCCATCCTGATGGTTCCCTGTAGGGTCTCATTGCTTAAACCTGTTCAGAACAGATTTCTACATCTACTCTTTACAGCCCACCTTCACATGTCAGTGGCTACAACTGTTTCTTTTGTACATCCCTCTACCCATCCTGAAAAAGACTCATAAAGCCATTTCGCTTTTCACTGGGAAATAATGCAGAAAGTCATGTATTGCCTGTGCTTGTATAAGAAGTTTGACAAAGCACCCTGGTGACAGTGATAAAAACTCTTCTCAGTTTCATATTTTCGTAAAGCTTTCTAAAACCAGGTTGTTAATGGAAAAGTTTCTAGAAAAGAGCCCAACAGAGGCCCAAAGAATATTTTCTTTGACACATACTTTGACCCAGTGACTACTTAGCCCTTCAGAGTGCTACTTCTAGGAGTGAGTAATCCCCCTTGCCAAGAGTTTCAAAGCTTAAAAATTCAACATCGCTCCTTCAGGACAAGAAGCAATCTCATGTTGGGCTCCTCTGTAAGCTCTGCTGGGGTGCATTCTGTCAGGCAGGCTGCTTGATCTGAGGACAAAACTGAGAAACCCACAACTCCAGTGGGGTATCAGCACGTTTTTGTTTAAAGCTGTAGTTGTGTTTCCTGTCCCAGACACCCCTCAAAGTCTGTGATTGCAGGTGAATGGGGTGCCAGACTTTCCACAGCAAAAAACTTGAATCTAGATTTGTGCAATTTCCTTGATACATACAAACTGATTAATTTATCTTATTTGTGTTTTACAAAAAAAAAAAAAAAAGCACAATCTAAAAAAAAATGAGGGTGCCCCCGACTACTGTCTAGGTTTCTTTATCTCTTTGGTATTTCTCTCTATCTCCACGTAAATCTGAGGGTGATGGAATTGGAAACACAGCAGGATGTAAGACAAATGGAAAGAACCCTCACCATTACTCTCACTTTCCTCCTCCCTTCCAAAGACTTGTGTTTTGATCAGTTATAATAATAATTCTTGTAGAAAAACCTGAAGAAAAATAGCCCTGACTAGTGCACAACCTTCACATCACACGTGTCCCAATACAGAAAGCTGTCAGTCTTGGGAGTTTTCATTAGTAATTAGCATTAAAAACATCACCTCTCTTTGTGTCTTTGAAATAAATATTGATTATTTATCAGTGGTGGGTTTTGTTCATGAGCGTTGACTTTCAAAACAGAAAAACAAAATCCTTTTTGTTCACTTTGCTCCTGTAGCTATCCAAGGGCAGAAAGCTCTGAGTCTTTGAGACAGTCTATGGTCTGACCTCTGGCTGTAATTCATGCCAGGAGACTCTAATTAATCCCCTCAAGGAAGCCCCCTGAAGCGACAGTTAAAAGCAATAAACCACCTAATACCCCCATTACACCAAAAGTGCATGCAACCCGCTTGGATGCCTCACCCTGTCCCCAACACGACCTGAGAATACAGGGAATGCCCAAGAAGGGGGAGCATTTCCCTGCAAACAGGAGAAACTTGATGGCTCATTACTGGAATGTTCCCAAGGGAGAAAGTTCACCTGGATGTCCTGTAAGCAAGGAAACAGAGGCTCATTTTGCACAGTTAAGGCAGTAACTCCTGTGGCTGTACCTCAGAAAGGGTTGTCAGGCACTGGAAGAGGCTGCCCAGGGAAGTGGTGGAGTCCCCATCCCTGGAGGTATTGAAAAGACGTGTAGGTGTCGTGCTTAGGGACATGGTTTAGTAGTGGGCTTGGCCATGCTAGGTCTACAGTTGGACTTGATGATCTTAAAGGTCCTTTCGAACCCTGAATGATCCTATGATTCTGTGATTCTGTCAGCGTAGCCCACGGACACCGGTGTAGTTATTCTGCTTAGCAGCACTAGTGGAGTCTTGCAGCCCTGCAAGGAGACTGCAGAGGGTCTGCCGGGGAGTTTCCGAGAGCTCTTCACTGCTCCCCCAAAACACAACGCTGCTTTCACCCCAGCCATCGTCACGGTCCCAGCCTCCCAGGCAGCCCCACTTTTTCTGGCTGGAGCTGACAGCCCATTAGGCAAGCAGGTCTCTGTGACCTGAGGACACACCTGGAGATCTGTGGCTGCAAGATGTCCCATCCTATTTATTGCATTTAATGGAATCTTTGTTTTAGTCCAGTCATAAAACACCAATTTTTTGACTCCACCTGCACTCCTTGAGGTCCTTCCCAGACCCACCCCACCACTGCTTAGCCCAGTTAATGTCAAGGCATCTCATTATCTGGAGGTATGGCAATGGCAGTACCACCTCTCCCTGGCTGTCTGGCACTTCACATTAAAGCACTTACACATTAAAGCACTTATTTTAAATTGCTTATGGTTTTGTCTTTTTTTTTTTTTTTTGAATGAGAAGATTAAAAGAAGAATGTTTCCACTGCCAGGCCACAGTACCACAGGGTATGAGGGGGAGCGGAGCAAAAGAAGGGGAAGAAAAGCGGTAATGAGAAGAAAAACACATTTCCCAGACTCGTTCAAGTGGTTTGGATCAGTTTAAAGGAACAAAGTTTATGTTATAACTTATAACAGGCTAATCAGGCCAATCAATTTTGTAGAACACATATATATTTGTCTGAAATGTTTGTAGATTAGGTAATGGACATCTTTCTAGCATCATCTCTATTTATAAAACAGTAGCAAGCCCAGACTGTGATCTTTTCAAAGTTATCTTTAGCAACATTGTGATTCTGGTGATGTTATAATGTTATTGCAACATTAATCAATAGGACAAGTCATATACTAAGCATATCATGAAGTTTCTAATCAATTACCATTGCTTGAAATGCACATACGTATTATGTAGTTTATGGATTAAAATATCATGTTCACAGAGAAAAGGTAATGGTTTCTGGATAAAAGATCCTTGACATCCGTGCTTTATCTTGTTTTCAAAGCCAGAAAGATCAGCTGCAAATAAAGGAACAGCATAGGATTTGGCTTTTGTTAGAAAAATGTAATCCATGATTCCTAATAAAGGATTCTGAGCAGCTATTCTGCTAATATACAGCATTTTCTGTAACGTTAATATTTCTATGAGGCTGTTGAAAGGATGAATCTGGTTAAAGAATTTGTATTTAACTGGTTTTTGGAATTATCTAAATCTAGCTGTTGATAAGCCTGATTGTAAAACCAAATGGAGTTAGGGAGCTTGCATTTAAATCCCATCAGGCTGCCAAGAGACTCCAACAGGTCTCTGGTGTTCCCTGGCGAAGGCTCTCCTTCCACATGAAGCTGCTGTAATCCCGGCGACCCTTTGCCTACTCCTCTCCTGAACATCCTGGCACATGGTCTCAGGGCATATTTAGACAGAAACCAGCAAATTAGGAGCATAGATAGATGCAAATTGCTGAATTCATGAGTAAACCCAAAGAGAGGTGGGATTCGGGAGATCAGATTTGATCTCAGGTTTTTTTTTTTTTTTTTCTCTTGGCTATGCTGTGAGCAAGGGCTGCTGAGACTTAAGGTACTTACTTAAGAGAACATGTAGGTACCTAGTTTTCCAGTTTATTTTTCTCTCCTCGCACCAGGTACCTCAAATTAGGCTCTGAACTTGGGAATCTGTTTTTTCATCAAACTGCCTCGGCTCCCACGTTTTCTGCAGGTGGTCACCATTTATGCAGTCCTCATTTTCCAGGTACCAGAGTGAGACCCTGGCAATTGGTTTGCAAATATGCTGAGTATTCACAGCTGCAGCTGAAGTTGGAGGGAACGGCACTTTGAATAAAAAGTGCTAAATCCAGCCAAGGACTCTGAAATATCAGATCCAAGATGTCCTAGCCTGGGTATCCAAAATCAGTGATTAACTGTAAATGTAATCTTATTGTGCCTCTTTTCCCTGCCTGAAAACAAGGGTTAATAATTGCCTCTTATCTCACTGAGGTGGCAAAAAAATAGTCAGATTGAATTTGTGAACCGTTCAGCCACTGTAGCAAGACGCATCAGAGAAAAAGCCTACAGGAAATTAATAATTCTGTCTTCAGAGCAAGGTTTGAAATGTGTGGAGCAAATCGAGCCTGGCTGACGCACTGAGAAACAAGAGAAAACAAAATATAGAATATCTGCCTAGCTGGTGGAGAGTAGTCCATCCTGTGACTGAAATGGAGAAAAACGTTGTGTGATTTTATGAGGACATATGTTGAGATGAACAGATGAAGACCATCTCAAGGGGTCTGAGCCAGAAGTTTTTTCCTAGCCTTAACATGAAGGGCTCTATTTTGCAGCTTTAAAACACATTATTGAAATTTCGGGACAGTTGTGTGCATGTGAATTTTGCCATATCTGCATCTATCTTCTTTAAGGAGTCTAGGGAGAGAGGTTTTGTCCTAGAGCAATTTGTGCTGTTCCAAGATCACTGTCTAGAAGATGGATAACTCATCCGCAGAGCAGGATGAGTCCTTCCCCAAAGGTCCCAGACTCTCCTGCTCCTTATCAAGGGAGGTCAGATGATTAGCTGGGAAAAAGTATTTAACTATTTTCAGCCAAAGTTATGGGAGATGAACCACAACCTGTGTGGCTTTATAAATCACTTTTAATTTACTGTCCGTGTCAATGTTTGGTGGGTATTTGAAATAACTCATCAATTAACATCCTTATTCATAAGTATAAAAATATACTCCTACTAGCAAGGTGAAAGCTTTAACTTCTAGGCAGACATAAAATGATTTGGTTGATGATTTGTGTGGTTCGTAATAATAAACGTATTACTGATGTCAAAGGTAAGCAACACAACCCATTCAAAATGTTTTCTAACAGTGCCAAATACTTCAGACCTTGAAAGTTGTTTATGAAGTCATGTATTCCTGTGTGATGCCAGCAGCAAAGACAAATTGACTTTGACAGCTGCCTGGAGGGAGAAAGATCCTCAGAAACTCCAATCCCCTCATTTCAATGGGGATTTTGGCAACCAAAGACCTTATTCCCTCCAGGCTACCTGTGCTCTTCTTTCTCATAAGCAAATGTTTTAATTCCCTTTGATGCAACTCCGACTCCGGTTTCTCAGTATTTTACATGTAGGTCCCTTTGTAATGAATAATTGACACCTGCCGTTTAGTATTTTAAGGTGTTGCGTAGCCCTTTACACATTACTTAGGAATGGTCTCAATTCCTGTAAGGGTCTTTTCTTCTAGTCAGTGGAAAGCCACAGTCTGGGCTGACTTTCAGACACTGTTCAGGTCAGGGCAAATTTTGAAATGAAGCTTCAGTATCTGTCCTGAAACCCTAGAGAGGAAGAAGGCATTTTGTACAAGGCAAGGAGGGCAGCTTGTAAGACCACCTTCTTGTCTTGTATTACAGTAAAAACTGCGGTAGCCCACTTGCACACCAATGGACTGGCAAAGTCTGGAGGAATAAGAATTCACAGTCCCTGACTCCTACTCAAGATTTCTGTAGTTATAGCAAGAAATCTATTCATCTAAGCTGATGATAAATAAAGTATATTATACCATTTCCTGATACCTCATCTGATTCATTACATAAGATTTTAATGATAGTGGTGAAGCCAAATTCTCCCTTTCTGACAGTACTTATGCACACACTGTGAAAATTATACACCAGTGATTTGATTCAGTTGTAAATCACGGGGCAATTTATCAATTTTTCTTTTTCCCTTTAAAGAGACTGAATACTTTCTATCACCATTGCTAAACAGAAAAGCCTATGCACGTCTAAAGTACATGAGAGAGCAAAAATCCCTCTCCTATGAAATACAGCTTCAGCGACAGGTCCTTTCATCCAGCAGTTTCAGACTCCCCCAGCTGTGCTCTTTTAGGGTCTGTAACATCCTTGTGCTTCAAATATTAGAGCCAGCTGTAGTGTATGTTTGCTAGGAGCTGCTGGAAGATACAGATCTGGGTGCCTGGTCCCACACGGGGCATGCAGGAGCTACTGTTTGCAGACCTTAACTACTCTTCGTAGCGTGGTGATGTGCAGATCTTACCCCTCCGGGCAAAGCCGTTTTCTCTGGTGCTTCCAATTTCCAGTTTTATACTAAAGATTCATTATGGTCTGAGCTTTTACAGAATCTTCTCTTAAACCAGCACCTGGGAGCATGAAAGACTCGATAAGGAGCAGCTGTCCACTGAATGTTGTTCAGAAATGAAATGGGAGTCTCCCAAAGCTTCTCCTATGGGGAACCTGCAGACCATGCTGCCAAGGAATGAAATTCCCCTTTTTAGGGTCAGCAGCACATTAAAGGGTCTAAAATGCCCTTCCTGGCTGCAGAGACTGTTAAATTGGGTTACTTTTCTAGAGAGCTGAAGAGCATGATGGCAAAAAAAGCAGCTGCAAAATGATCCTTGTGCTGTGCGGAGTGAGTCCGGTGTCTGTGAAGGGCTGGCAGTCAGAGACACCAAACCATTTGCCTCGGAAAAGAAAGACAGCCTCCAAAAGTCAATGCACTGGTTAGATGATGAAGCAAGTGGTCTCCTTTTCATGGTGAGTCACATCAAAGTCACAGCAATGTGTCTGAAGCCTCCACACAGGAGTGAAGGCTTTCAGAGGCACATCTGGATGTTCACGCTTGCCAGCTGGTTGGCAAACCAATCTTCTCTGTCTTCCTTGTCTTCACAATGCACTTACAAGGTTGTTCAAGAGAAACAATTCTAAATTAAAAAAGAAAATTAAAAAAAGTTTACATTTGCTGTTAGATTAGGAACAGAGGAATAAAAGGGGACCACTGGGGTCATCAAGCCCACTTCTATGGTATTGCAACTGACCACACAATATTGTTTGCTTCATAATTGTGCTTTAACTTCTCACACATTGCCATTGAAGAGCGGCGATAAATATATCTCTCTGACTTCCTAAGGCTGTAAGACAATAGCCATAAATTGGACCTTTTTATTGGAAGTTTTGAAGTTACCTGTCTTTAAATGGGTTAGAGATTCTTCGAATGTTTGCGTCAACGTTCATTCACAGACTGAAAGGAATATGGCTATTCCTGTGGTTAAATCAAAGTCTCAGTCTCTTGGGATACTCTTCCAAAATGTGGACCAATAGTCTAATGGAGTAGAGATTAACAATCCTTTTACGTCCTCTTAAGCAATGCTGCAGACCCCAAAGAGGCAGCAGCTCCATCCTTGGTCAATCATGATACACTGTTGCTGACCTGTCAGTGAATGGAATGCACTCCTCCAAACAGTATTTGAGGCAAGAACAAGATTGTGTATGTGATATACACTGATCATTGGTTTAAATTTTCTTTCATTTATTTTCCATAAACAAACACACATTCTTCTCTAGAACTTTGTGCTGGAAGGCAAGAGTTGTTGTTTTTGTCATGCAAGACAAAATACCCACCTGAGCCTCCAACCATTAATTTTGATGAAGAGAAAAGTTGTTCCCAGGTAGTTTGATGCAAAAGCATGTTTTATTTCACCCAAACATATTCTCCTTTCCAACCCTTTCTTCTTTTCTCTTTGCAGAGGGGCAATGTCCCTAGAGCTGGTTTTGTTAGCGACAGGATGAGGTCCATGGATAGTGCCTTAGGGCAGTAAGGCTCAGAAACATGGCACGTTACCCTGTTTGCCGGCAAAAGTACATTATACCATGCAGTTTCTCACACAGAAAAGAGCTCAAGCATTTGTTTCCCATTCAGTTAAAGTAGATGTCTTCACTGTAATGGACAAATGCAATAAATAAACTGAAATCCATTGATTCTAGATTGAATGTAAGTGAGACATACTAATCCTCCACATCATTTAAAATAATAGCTGCAGAGCAAATTAGACCTGACCTTGATAATATTAATTTTCCTTTATAAATAAGACACTCTTGTCCTATGCCAAATTCCATAACTTGTGTCATATAATGTGTAACAACTTGGATCAATTCACCATTGAGAAGCTGATACAGAATTAAATTAACACATTTTGTTATCATTCCTTTCCATCTCATATTTATTGTTTGAATTTGTAAGAAATTAGAAAATAAAGCTTTCAAGCCCTGAAGAGGGTTGATCTCAACATGTCCTCAGACTTACGATGTACAGAGATACAAGAAAAAAAAAATCTGTCCCAGTGCAGACCTCATTCCAGTGTAGTCAGGCAAATAATTTTGACATATTTCTTGCACGCTTGTAAAATATAATTGGATTGCACCACCAGCAAAACAGACAATTGTGGTAAAAAGCCTTCATCACAAGACCACAGGTTATAAAACCTGTGATCCAAGGCGTTCGAGCTCTGGCTTTTGAGATTCATTAAATGCTTTTCTAATTATCCTCTCTATAATCAACATGTCATTCTGCACATCAGGCTCCACACACACCCTCCAGCTAAGGCTTACCTTCACATGCGAGAAGCTTTCTGACACGAAGGAAACAGAGACAATAGCTTTGAAATTAAACTAGCATTTTAATCATCTATTGATCTGTTGTTGTAATGATGTGAAGCTACATCTTACACCATGACCATCTGTAGCTTGCAGTTGAGAAATCTGAAATCATTTCGACTGCAAATTTTTTTTTGAGAAGGCAATTATGGAGGGGACAAAAAGCTTTTTTGTAATTTTCTTGTTTAATAACAAAAAACAGATGTAGAACTAAAGGTGAACAGGATTAAGTCACATTATCAAAGCCTCTAAAGTAATTAATCTGGTGTTTGGGGGATTAGTAACCTGAATCAAACCAATCTTTTCCTTTCCTTCCTTTTCACCGTCAGCAGCTAGAAACTGCTGATCTGATCCCCAAACCCCCTTTAAACATGTACTGGGGTGGGTGAATGGAACCCATCATTCATTTCAGTGTAGGGTTGGGCATGTGGTAACTTAGAGGAGTATGTTTTGAGGCTTTTCAACCCTCCTAATACGCATTTATAGTCCAGCAGGTAACAGCGGAGCAATTCCGTTGATTCACAGAAGGTTGCTACCATGCATATGCTATCATATGCTGAAAAGCAATCATTTTTGCATGTGGCTGGATTCAAGTAAATTAGCACAGCCAGCTGTCAGTCCCACAGGTCAGACCTTGTGTGTGCAGTCTGGTGGGAATCCTGCACCTTTGTCCACTCAGGGGCTCCTTTGCAGAAATAAGACATCACAGACAGAGCAGCAGACTGTGAATCAGGAAACCTACCTTCCAGACAGATTATTCTGTTACCCACTTGTTATTAAACCTGCAGATTTTCAACAGCCCTTTCCACATGCTTTCTGCAACAGGCATGGAGACTGCAAGTCTGCTGGAGCAGAGTGTGTATCGCTGCATCTGTTAAGATCCAGCACTCAGTTTAGATCCACACTTAAAGCCTTGCTTACTGTTTTCATGGAAATCATGATAGCATTGTTTTTCTTGAAATGAAATGCTGTCTTCAGTCATTTCCGAAATCTAATATTGCACAGGTCATTTAGAGGGTATCTTAGTGCTGGGAGAGATCCTGCCCTTAGCATTGAAACTGGCAGTGAGAGTTCAGCTGAGCAATTCCATGGGATACAGTGAAAAATGCATTAAAAGATGTTGAATTTCATATCAGATATTCCAGAGTTATTGATATGGAGATACTTGCTAACCCGATCTGCTTCCTCCATCCCTATCACCAGGGACTTTACCAAGGGAGGAGTGCCTGGCTCATTGCTAACATCTGAGCTGTGGTTTCACCAGCTTCAAGGAGAAGTAGTGTTACAGAAATTACTAAAGGATGATCTTGCCTTTAGAGACATTCAACTTAAACTGAAAATAAGACATTGCACGTGAACACAACAAAGTGGAAGAGCACAGATCAAGACAGGGACAATGCTCATCACCACCTGAGCAATTATCCCTGTGACAAGCAAAATAATTTGGTTCCTTCCAGGTATGGTAGTGCATTACTCTTTGGCTTTCCCATGGCATCTCCAGCCTGAATGTTAGCATATCAAGCAATGAAATTTTAAATATTGTATTTATTGGAACATTATTTGATTTTATGGTAGGAAATGGACTGGAAAATGTACAGAAAATGAGAATAAAACTGTTTTATATTTTCAGATACCATGGGATCACAGTGTAAAGTTGACACGATAGCCTCATTACCTTCTTTCTCTCGCAAGGGTTATTTTACTAACAGCTAGGAGTTAGTTAATTGGTTACTGTAGCCTACTGCAGATTATTCCTTGATTAGTTCTGCCTCTCTCATTTTAGGAAAGTGAGACACAATCTGATTGAGGCCTGTGGCTTCTTCTCTGGGAGGCCTGTGTGAATATCATTCAGGTGGGAGAAGGTTTCAGAAAATAATACCATCCAGCTGTTGCTGTGCAATTAAGCGCGCTCTATAAAAATACAGTGTATTGTCATGGTCATTTGTTCAGTCACAAAAATCCCAGAAGAAAACTGTCTTACTATCTTGCATACCAGTTTCTTCAAAAACATATTTAACAGAGAGTTTTTGCCTGTTCTGAAGGTGAGCTGAAGTTCATCCCAAGTCTTTAAAAGTTGTCTGATGCCAGCCCAGAGGGCAGAGATGACCAGCTGTGTCACCCGCAGCAGTGGTGGCTTTGTGGAAAGCTTCAGCCTTGAAGCTCTTGATGCCAGCCGACACTGTGATGAAGAGGATGGTCTGAAAGCTTACGTGTGGGAAGGACCACAAACTGTTCTTCCTTCATCCAAGCAGCGTGTAATATTTGCATCTCACTGAGCAAAAGCCATATCCAGTTTTCAAATGGGAGTTTCTTCTTTTTTTTTTTTTTTAATAGCTCCTTTTCCCTCTCACCTATGATTTTCACAAACCAGTGCCAATCACCCCCATCCCTAGGCCTCTTTTGCACTGAAAACTCAGCAGCTCTGTGTGGGACAGATCCAGCTCTGGCTTAAGCCGCATGATTCAAATGATACGGCAACTTCATTTACACCAAGGCTGAATGCAGCTGTAATTGTCTGGAGGTGATGAATAAGGGACGCCATGCTGTGGCAATGCAGGTTGTGTTTTGGAAGATGGATAACTCTTTCAATCTAATAGCTCAAGTACAGCAGTTTAACCCTGGAGTGCATTTTCCAATTGTTATACCTTGCTTCAGCCACATGATCCAATTGACTTTAATGGTAGTTGAGCAGCTAAAACTTCTACGAAGCTCAGAAAATGTATCCTCTGATGTCAAAAGAGAATGTGTGATACTGAAAGCAAATTAGGTATCCATCCGAACCACCTGAAATATGAAAAAACATACAAAAGGAAAGATAATTTTGATCTTTTTTCCCAGGGGAAACTACAGAGCAAAGCAAAACAGTAAACCTGGCTTTCATCAGCAAAGCCATTGTAACTCTTCACAAATAAGATCTATATTAATGAGTTCATCAAAATCCCAACCCTCCACTATATTTAAACACCATATATATTTGGGCAGCTTTTAATTAGACATATAATCAATGACTTTTAATGGAAGAGGATCGCAATTATGCAGTATTAACAGATACCTCAGCATATCAGATTTTTCCTACAACTGGTGTAACAAGACAATTTGGAATCAATCTTTATTTTCCGGGTTTAATGTTTATTCATAAAAATGGGTCATCTGAAATACCAGTTTGTCCTTTGCTTAAGTGGCAGTTTTACAAAAAGCTGTAATTGTGGCCCTACCTTGAGAAGAGGCTTTGCAGGAGGAAGGGCACATCTGCTGCCCATTGAAGCAAATGGAAGAGATATTACCTGCCGAGATCATGATGAAAGACCTGAGAAATAAAGAGAGGAGGGGGCAGAGATGACAGAAAAAGGTATAGCGGAGGGGACAAAAATAATGGGGTTGAACTCAGCAGGAAAGACAGGCAAGAAAAGCAATGAAAGCTACGGAGAGCTGTTTTGCATGCCAGGTGAAGAGGAACAGAGCAGGGGGCTGAGGTTGTGGAAAAGAAAGCAATAGCTCTAAAGCCTCAGAGAGAGAGACCTGGATCTTTGTAGAAAAGTCTTTATAACCGATAATGTAATACATTGCAACCGGGTCTTCTGTGACCCATCTGCTTGAACCAAGTGACTTTCAGGGGCATCAGCCTACCATGGACCAGATCTATCATACCGCCTGCTTGGAGTTACAAACCTGTCCCTTTGCAGCAAAACTTAGAAACCCATGTGCCCTTTTCTAAGAGATCTGGAAGACAAATTATGTTTATTTAAAAACTCTTTTTTTGGGGGGGGAAGTCAAGAATGGATCCAACCAAGGCGTCTCATTATTATTATTGTTATTGCCATTATCATTAACACTGTAATATATTTTAACACGCACAGTTTGCTATGCCTTGAAAATACGATCAGATACAATGGTGAATATATATATACACCATATAACAAAACAACTTCAGATATCAGAAAGCAGCACAGTTCTGCTTAAACCAACTCGAGTTCTGGCAGCTGAGGGCTTGACTCTTTATATGTACAGTCTTAAAAAAAAGAACAACTCCATAATGCCTCCAAAACACCTTTCACCTTGTCTGTATTTGACTTGGAATAGTTTCATCCAGAAATACAATCACCATTTTGGGCTCTTTGAGAAATACTCTGGCAAACTGCATCACCTTGAAGATCATGTATACGAAGAAGTGCTCTTTTCTATGTGTTAATTTTATGATTTTTAGTCTGAAAGGACCTCTCAGAGAGGACCCCTCTGTTGCACCTTATTGTTCGCTGTCAGACACCCTCGCTTGACAGATCATCATCTGCTAGGGATATCTATCATTTTGACTAAATGAAATGAGCCGTTTCAATTTTTCAGATGTCAGAGATGGACGCAGAAGGAATTGTGTGTTTATGTGCATGCCTTGGGTTTAAGAAACCTAGGAAAATTCCTGAAACAGTAATATTAATGTAAGAAGAACTGGAGAGTGAAATGAATCTTTATAATGGAAGTTACGTGCCAACCTCCCTGGACAGCTAGCAGAATTAAAGTTTAGAAAACGGTAGATTTAGCATCAATTCAGAGGGTCTAGAAGGTGGGCAGCACCCCTATGCGGAGGTGCCCCACTGGCATCACACAGCTAAAGCACAGCACTTCAGAAAGTGCCCTACTTCTATCACAGCCACCAGCTTTTCACTCACCTATCCAAAATACCGACTTATGGACAACCCTGGACAAAGACCCATGCTGACGGTGCCGACTCCCTGGTGAGACAACGGGACTGCTCGGCTCCGTGCCCCATCAACCTCGTGGAGGAAGGGCAAAAGACCGGCTCGCTCCTGCACAGGTCGCTTCCTTTGCAGGGAGATTTGGCACGGCCATGCACTGGGGGCAACTGCCTTCTCCACTGCATCAGCTAGCAGGTGGCACAGAGGATGGACTTGGGGTTTTCCTGTGTCCTCTCTCTTCCAAGCATTATGTGTGAAAGGCTGTGTGCTCAAATGCTGCAGAAACCAGAGACAACTTTTCCAGCCACCAAAAAAGGTTTCATCATCAGGGACTGCAGTCAATGACAAGACCCCGGTCTACGGGAAACTGGCTTTCGATCACACCATGTGTTACACGGATCCGTTTTATTTTTCTGTTTAATATATTGCCACTGTGCATTTACTTCCTACTGCCACGCTTCCATATTAACCACTTCTCTGATAACACAATCCTGGCTGGCAGGATTGCCACAGTAACACCTCTCCTCCCCTCTCACGGAATTTCAAACCCTAAACAGCAATCGTTCAAAATGGGCTGATATGTGCAAGAATCGCTCAACACCAATTAATGCGAAATCTTTTTTGAGATGTTGCTAGGATTCTGGTTTTGTTGAATAATATCAGGAGCTTTGATCACCTGCATAAATGCGCAGCCTGTCAGTACCTCCTCAGCACCGCGGCTGGCACTGAAGACTGCTTGTGAGCTGGATTGTCCTCCTCTTACGATCGCCAGATGCTGTGTCATAGCCTGTACTCCTTGAGGCATGGAAGACTCCAGTGGTCTTCGCTTCCTGAAGTAAACTGGTCCAGTCTTGGATCAGAGACCACATCCTTGATTACATTCCCCTTCACAATGTCTTGGAAAGGGGTGTGAGAACCTGGTCGGTTTGTCCCAGCCTGCAGCTCTCCTAATACAACAAAATATAGACTTAAATTTGATTTCTTCTTTCGTGTCCACTGGATCACAAATCTGAACCTTACTGACATCAGGTGCAAAGCAAGGGTCTGGACTGTGTGAGGGAGGATCTATAGCTAGCATCACCCAAACCCCCACCACCCAGGCACACACACGGGGTGAGCTTTCACCCGTGGGTGGGGGCAGTAAGCAGCACCAGTGCCACTGAGGTAGCACGGCCAGGGCACGAGCTCCCTGGCTGCCCCGTGTTGGAGGGCTGCCATGGGACTGCGGGGGGTGGAAGATGCAAGGGAAGAGAACGCAACTTGCAATTAGGGTGACACTTAATGGCGGGGCAGCAAGAATCATAGAATCATAGAATCATTAAGGTTGGAAGAGACCTCAAAGATCATCAAGTCCAACTGTATACCCGATGCTACCATGCCCACTAAGCCCACTAAACTGTGTCTCGAAGCACCACATCTAAGTGTTTTTTGAACACCTGCAGGGATGGTGAGTCCACCACCTCCCTGGAGAGCCCGTTCCAATGCCTAACGACTCTTATAGTGAAGAAGTTCTTCCTAATATCCAACCTGAACATCCCCCGGCACAACTTGAGACCGTTTCCTCTTGTCCTATCAAAAAGAAAGCAGGGTATTTCCTGATGTAGCACGAAGAGCGAGGTTTGCTCCCTTGCTGCAGCAGCAGAGGACTCACTGCCCTGGGAGCCCAGCAGGAGAGCAGCGATTCCCTCTGTGCAGTGCAGAGCACGGAGCTGAGGCACCTGTTCAAAACGTGCTGCAAAAAAATGCCATTGACCCCACGTAACAGACACTCCTGCAAATTCCTGAGTGCCATCTGCTGGTACTTCATCTCCTTCTTTTGTATGCAACCATAGTCCAATGTGGATGTTACTCAGCAATCTGACAGCTGCAGCTTATCTTACGGCTTGCAGTTTCCTTCTCTGTACCCTCAGGCATGATCTAATGTATCAGTTAACGCTAGACAGCATTTTCATTTCGTCACGTTTTGAGGTTTCAAAATTTTGTCATGTCAACATAGTATAGAAATGTGCACAAAGGGTCAGGTTCTGCTTCTCCTCCCTTTACCTCATCCACATGTATGCACCAATGCACTCACAGCTAGGCAGGAAGACTCTAGGTCACCCAGTAGTAATTGCTCCCCTGTCTTTCCACTCCTGCTCCCCTCAAGTCAGGGCCCCAGCTCAAACTGCATCTGGCTTAGCAATGCACTTAATAACATGCTTTAACTTTTGGTCAGCCCTGAAGTGGTCAGGCAGTTGGACTAGATGATCATTGTAGGTCCCTTCAACTGAAAAAAAAACAAAAAACAAAAAACACTAAAGCACTTAAGCTGACATAAGACAGAGATACAGTCGTTTTAGATAGATATGAAGTCAGCCTGGACTTCCCATCAAAAATGTCACAGGAACAAATAACTATCCATGAAACAGTCTGACTTCAACAAAACATCATGGTGTGATGAAAACAGCCCTGAAAGCTCCTGCATTACTCTTTGTGAGTGAGGACATCAGACTGATACAATCATCTCTTCTTCTGAATTGCTAGAGAGGTCTACTGCTCTTACACCTCAGCTGGCAGCAGCTGGAGCTGGGGTGGCTCCCTTTATCCAGAGCATCCCTCGAGCGCAGCATCACCCCTTGCACCAGCCACAAGCTGAGCAGTGCAGGTGACATCAGGCCCAGGAGACACCCCCAGGGAGCTCCCCCAAAAATTATATTTGGGGAGCAACTCCTGGTTCTGCTGGAGCAGCTTCAGGGCCAGAGTGCAGAGCAATGAAGGTTGTAAAGAGCAGGGGTGAGAGGAGAAAGGCAATCCCAAAGTGACCAACCTTTTTCTACCATAGCATTTTGCCATGTTCACTGAAGTCCACGTCCAAGCTCCCACGAACTTCGGAGATAGCAGGGACAGGCTCTGGGCTTTGCACTGCCCTCATTGCACCTCAGAGTGTATGTGCCCAGAGCATTCATCCACGATACCAACCCCGCATCTCCTGGCACCAGGCCTGGCCACACAATGGCCAGCAGCCACCAGGAAATCCAAGAAATTCCATGTGAGCAGCCACCACTGAGCGTGGGCAGGGGCAAATGAGAGCACACATTTGCAAGATGGTGTTTAAGCTGTGGGATGTGTACGAGAGTGTGGGGGTGGGAGAAATGGCAGCATGGGGCAGTATCCAGACAGATGAAATGGGCAGGTCAGCTACTGAGACAGAGAGCTGTTTTATGGTGGTTGAAAGAGAGCAGAATAAAGCTTTAAGGAAGCTATAAAATATTTAATTACTTCAGATTCTCATTTGAGTCAGTGAAGAGTTACGTTTTCAAGTCCATCTGCCCACATTTCCATTAATAAAATAATTCAAAATGTCATTTGAGAGAGAAAACACCAACGCAAAGCCAAAACCAAAGAACAGCTCAGCAGTGACCCAATAATTAATTTCTTTCCTCCCACTTCCCCTTAAATAAACTCTAGCTAAAAATCAACATGCATCTGACTCAGCTTTGGAGTTGTGAGCAAGGGCTGCGGTAGATAAATAGATACGCTGCACAGAAGCACCTTTAGAAAATGCCACCCTTCAGATGTCCACGCAAATACTGGAAACTACTGAACAGTTATTTTACCCCATATGATTAGGACCCAGTGACTACTTGACTACTTCTTTTTCTGGAACAGAATACCATTTACAGTCTCTGAAATAAAAAAAAAAATAAATTAATCTGGATGGTTTCTTATTAATGAAATACTCTAGCACGCATGGCTGAGTTATACTAGTGCAAGGGAGATAACCTGCCAACAGGTGATATCTAAAAGGCTGAAATGCCCCATGCCTTGAAGTAACCCTATGAAGTGACAGGTGAGGGACTAAGAAAATGGACATGTTTGTCCTCATAGGGACAGAAGGGCAATCCTGAGCACCATAGCTCAAAGATGCTGAGAAACTGGAAAGCAGCCAGTGAAGGGCTACCAAAAATGGCAAGATGCTAGGACTTGTAATCTTGAAGGACAAGCTGAGGAAATTTAGCACATTAAAACCCTTTTCATTACAAGGGTAGTGTAGGTCCTGAATAAGTGATAGTCTCACTTCAGCCAGGATGTTGTGTTCAGTTCTGGGCCCCTCAGGACAAGAAGGACCTTGAGGTGCTGGAGCGAGTCCAGAGAAGGGCAACAAAGGTGGTGAAGGGTCTGGAGCACAAGTCTGGTGGGGAGCAGCTGAGGGAGCTGGGGGGGTTTGGTCTGGAGAAGAGGAGGCTGAGGGGAGACCTGATCGCTCTCTACAACCACCTGAAAGGAGGGTGTAGCCAGGTGGGGGTCGATCTCTTCTTCCAAGTAATGAGCAATAGGACAAGAGGAAACGGTCTCAAGTTGCACCAGGGGAGATTTAAATTGGATATTAGGGACAATTTCTTCACCAAAAGGGTTGTCAAGCCCTGGAAGAGGCTGCCCAGGGAAGTGGTGGCATCACCATCCCTGGAGGTATTTAAAAGATGCCTAGATGTGGTGGTCAGGGACATGGTTTAGCGGTGGGCTTGGCAGTGCTAGGTTAATGGTTGGACTCGGTGATCTTAAAGGTCTTTTCAAACCTAATCGATTCTATGATTCTACAATGGACCATCAGAAGACTTCTCCAGTCAATACTTCTACAAGTCAATGAGAATATGTGTTAACTGATGGTATAAGGAGCCTTAGCTCCACTGTCCAAGACTGCAGAGTAAACACTATTGGAAACTGCCACTGATGTAAAGCAGATTAAATTATTAGACAGAAAGATACTGAAGAAGTCAAGAGTCAGAAGTGGATCCCAGAGTAGTCAGCATGGACATATTTCATCCATCGCTTTGCTGTGTTGTGCCTGAGGCCATGTCTAGTCTTCCAGGAAGGTCTATTCCTCAGTCTGGGAGCTGAAAAATGTGTATTAAGGTTCTTTTTTGTAAGAAGTTTTGCAATTATTTTTTTTTCTTTTGTTTTCTTAAGGTTCTGTAATTTTTAAGGAGTTGCATTATGCAGCTGGCAGTCCAGTTGCAAAAACTGAGTGGGGTCACATTATTGCTGGTGAATTATGACTGCTGATGAATTCCTTAGTGTCCTGTCTTCAGCTGGGATAGAGTTAATTTTCTTCTTAGTAGCTGTTACAGTGTTACGGTTTGGATTTAGTATGAGAATAATGTTGCT
>NW_009618835.1:0-3078 GCF_000690535.1 Cariama cristata | reverse complement strand
CCTCTGCTCAGAAACCTGATACAAATGGCTTGTGTTGTCTCAAGTTGTGTTTATGACACAAGCTATGGCAAGAAAGAAAAGTTAGTTGTTTTAACTTTTTTGGGGGGGAGGAGATGTCTTTTACAAAAATCTTAGAGTAGATCCATAAGCAGTCATGGTTTAAACAGGTTTTCAATTGCACAGTTTATTTCATTTGGGGAACTGTTATAACAATAGCAGAAAAAGCATGAGGTTTTTTGCCGTAGTGTATGTAGATTTTTGCTGTTACGGTATAGCTCTCATGTCTGTTCCATACATCGCTGTATTCTAATGCATTATACAGGTATAGAATGATAAGTTTAAGAATATATCTAGAGCGCTCTCCCAGTTAGGTTGCTTCAGTGAAGTGCAATTTCCCTCACAGTTTTGGTGGCTGGCCTACTATGGAACTAGTAGCCTGAAGAACTCATATACACGAGATGAGGAAATATAAACCCTGTGAAGTTCACTGGAGGCAGAAGTCTTGCTAAACTGGACGCTCCCTTTTTACCCTGAAGAAACCATTGTTGGTGGTAGGAATCTTTTGCTGCTTGGGATCTCATTTGCCAGGAAAGAAGCATGATGGAAGGCATATGGTAACTATATCTACCTTGTATCTCAGTAGTCAAGAAGTTAGATCACTTTCTTGGGAAGTTGGAGACCTGGCTTGTAGCCTTCACACAACCTAAAAGAGAGTCAAGCTACATCTTCCACCTGGCAGATAATTCTTCTAATCAGGAGCCCATGAGGTATCTTTGGTACGGATGCTCCAGGGCATTGATCCTGAACTTGATGCACTGTGCAGCTGGGGAGTCGAGGGTGATGCTCCTCACTTGAGCAACAACAAGAGCAAGTTTCTCAGTACTGAATTGCCATCCTAATTCCCAGATCTTTCAGTCGTCATCTGTACAATAAAAGAAATGGCAAGCTACCTCTAATTATTCTTTCTCGTCATTCCAAGTTGTTCAGTCGCTCCTGAATGGCTAGCTAACTAACTGGGGAAATAAAAACCTATCACATACTGAAAATCTCCCGAGAAGCAGAATGAATATCCCACCCTCGCTGTGCCCAGCTGCAGCACGGGAGGGCTGCCAGCAGTGCCTCAGCCAGATAGTTTCAACCTGAGACCAGCCACACTTAGAGCAGTCCTCTGTGTTGTTTTCTTCAAGGTTAGATGGAAATACCTCAGCTGATCTTGCAGTCATGTAAAACCAGGCCCATCTAGCACTTTGCAGTAGAAATGATAGAGCTTTTGTTTTAGAGGTGGATTCCCCAAATTTGGTGGTTCTGTCTGTGGTTTGATTCAGTAAGAACACTTAATGTCATTTAGAAAACTCCTATTTTTAAGTATCAATACTGTAATTTAATGCCAAAAGTGTGTGCAGCTTCAAATAATATGATGAACTGAGCACGTATTTACAGCATATGCTGTGAATTATGCTCCCAAATATGTTTACAGTATCTCTCTCTTATTACGCACATCTGCAATTCAAAGGTGCTTATCAATTCTTTCCATCATTTGGGGTGATAAGATGAACATAAAATGTCTGTTCCCTTCTGAGTATTTTGAGCGGAGTATTTCTGTCTTATTGGCCTCTCCTCATATTTTTTCCTTCATTTCCCCTACAACACAATGAGTTAATCATTCTCAGACAGAATGTCCACAGAAAAATATCATTCTTTAGCAGATTTTTTTAAGTGTTCTCCTAAGGTCATCTTAATAATTCTTCATCTGCAGTGTGGACATTCACATGATGTTCAACATTCCTCGGAGAGACCACAATTTAAGCTCTCTCATTTGTTCCTCTGTGCCCTTTTGAAGTATTTATCTTGTACAGTCATACAGGAAGGTTGAACATATGTGATATTTTAGTAATCTCAGGAGAATGAATAACATAAAATTCATACTCTGCAAAACTGCATCTGGAAGACACAGAACGAAAACTTTTCAATCAGTATCTTGCTGTTTAACCTATGGCAATGCAACTATTTGTATTTAAAGTAAATGTGGAAACGTTTTTATATTCTTGCTAATCTTCATAGCTGAACACCATTCTTCTAAGTCCTGCTGATGCACTCATCATCCAGTGCCACGGCCCAGGGAGGGGGACCCAACAGCAAGACACAATTGCTCAGCCTAGGAAAAGTCATTGGGACTGTATCCAGACAAAGGAGGGGCTTCAAACTATACGTGGGAAAGCCTGCTTCTGCAACTGGTGATCAGAAAAAACATCATGAAGACATACCCTAAACAGTAAAATAGAACCCACAATAAACGTACACAGACAGTCTTTTTTTAGTCAAAATTCACACCTTCTAGAATACTTTAAACTGCCTCTTTTAAGAAGAGATTTTCAGTTAGTGAAAATGAAATCCAGTTGTATCACAAGATTTATTCTTAATACTTAGCTAATATAAACGATTTCTGTCAGGTCTCCTTGTACAGCCTGAGAGCTCAGACATAACCACAAAAAATCCCTTTTGGAGACTAATTTATAATCTGGTCTGGTGTGTGCATATGTGTCTGTCAAAGGATATTTGTCACCTGATTACCAGGTTTCAACTATAGACTCAGGTTTTCAGTTCTGTCTTGAAAGCTCCAGACATATTTATATGTCAACATTATTTTGCTAGCAACTTTGTAAATTATGAAGTAAAAAACTCAAGGAAGGAATATTTTTTTTTTTTAACATTTAAACGGAAGGTGATAAAAAAATCAAGTGATTACAATTTTGGCAGCAGTAGTAGATCCTCTAACTAAACAATCACATAACAATTTATGACACTGAGTTGTCTCAAGGCTTCTCAACAGTAAAATAGAAACAGTGAAATAGAATTTCACCGCTTCAGAAATGAGGGACCAGGATGAGGATGCTTATGCTATGGTAAGGAGAGGTAAAGGAAACATGGAAGGGCAGGAATAGGAGCAGGCATGGATGTACTGCCCTTGGAAGCACGGGGAAGTCAGACTGGATGACTACAGGGAACCCCCCTTCTCAGCTTCAGTGGGTTTCCTCAGCAATTTCCCACCCTACCTCCTCCTTTGGTAGCTGAGAGAAC
>NW_009618834.1:5639-7800 GCF_000690535.1 Cariama cristata | reverse complement strand
CGGGGGCGGTTGTGTCCTCTGTGGTGCACCGGCCTGGCCGTGCCCGGCGGCCTTGCCCTCACTGCTGTGGCCGTGACGGGAGGAGCGGTGGCATTAGTGCACAGGAGAGGGTGCTAGCCCGCCGTGGGCGAAGTACTCCCGTTTTGAAGGCATTCGTTATGAAAAACACTTCAGAATTCCGCTTTGGCTATTCTGATTTGGAGAGCTATATCCAGATTTATTTTGGTTTTGCAAGGGTGGATGAAGTTAAAGATGGGGAGCTTCAGTTAGTGCAAAGAAGTCTTGCTTCTGGCTTTGCACGTGAAGTGCTAGCCCCCGTATAAACAAAAATGGAAAAACGTGTTCTCATAAATCTACATGTAAGATGACAAAATTCTAATTACAATAAACACAATCCCTAGGCATACGTGGTTAGTAATGTGCCACTGTGGCTTCTCATTTCTTCCAGGTCCATCGTCTAAGGTCAGTGGATAATTTATTTGTTGTCATTCAGGAATTCAAAGACTATCAATTTAAAGAAAACAAGGTGAGTTACTTCTCGTTTTTCAATCGGTTCTGGATTTTGGAGTGTTTTTTAATTTAAGATGTTTCAGAAAGTATTCTGTTTCATGAACAAGTTTGTGAGGTGTGGTGTTTTTTTTTTCTATTTGTGATATCCCAGTTCCTCTTTGGCTTGTAAGATGGAAGTGCCGTCGTGTTGTCTAAAGTGATTTCTTCCATTAAATATGTTACACGGGCAAAATCTAGAATGAGAGCCAATGTCATGCTTATAGGACAGTAAAGTATCATTTCAGTCACTTAATTTAGCGTTGGCTGTTTATTTGACAAGATAAATGATGAAATACTATGGGTCCTGTGACTTTCAGTGCAATTCAGTTATGGCAAAAATGGCAGAAGAAGCTGTAAGCTTTGCTTAAATGTGTAGTGGGTTACACATTTAGGAAACTAATTTGAGAGACTTTAAAAAAGGATAGTTTTTAAAGGGATGGAATGACTTCGAAGCACAACTTTTTTTTGTCTTTTAAAGGAAGATGCTCTAAAGGATTTGGAAGATTTGGTTAAAAAACTGCCTTGGACTGATCCATTGAAAGTTTGGAAGCTGAACAACAGCTTGAAAAAGAAAAAGACAAAACGCAAAAAACATAATCTGCAGAGTACTGCAAGCAAAGAGAAGTTGAATGACGATGGAGAAGAGGAAGGAACAGATCAAAAAGACGCTAGTAAAGAGGAGGACTGTGCCCAGCACAATGCAGGTGTAGAACCCACTAGCAGCCAGGATACAGAAAAGACACAAGGAGTGGCACCCCGAAATGGGGAGGAGGAGGAGGAGAATGAACAGTCTGACGCTAAAGATGAATTGCAGGCGGGTTCTGGGAGTGGGACCAAGGCTGGTGATGGTAAGACAAGCGAAGGAGAGGCAAAGGTGTTGAAGTTCCGTGTTACGTGCAATAGAGGAGGAGACAAGCACAGTTTCACGTCAAATGAGGCTGCAAGAGACTTCGGTGGAGCTGTGCAGGAACACTTCCAGTGGAAAGCTGACATGACTAACTTTGATGTAGAGGTACAGTGTTGTGTCTTGGAAATACCTACATTTTTACTGTAAAAATTCTTAGTTCCTAATTCTGATGCTTAGAGATCTCCAAAATGCCTTCAAAAGATGACTCTGGAACTAAAAACTGATAATACTGAAATCACAGCCTCCTCGGAAGTGTTCATTTCACTGGCATGTTATGTGCGTTCTCAGGTTCCACCACTTGCTAGTGCTTTGGCTATCCATAATAATTCTCACTTTCGTGGCCCAGTGTGGGCACCTCTCATCTTCCTCAGGTCCCTCTTTTGCTCTGCAAACACTGTTGTCGTCTCCTCAGGTTAACATCAGCACACCAGTGCAGCTGGGCTGGTGCTCAAAAGCTTTCCACTCTCCCTCAACCACAGTAAAAGCTCTGGTACCAAGTATTACCTCCTCCTATAGCATTTGATCTCGTTCATGTTTAAATATAACGTAGGTGCCTTCTGCTTTACTTTTACCTTCATTAAATCTTTCCTTAATCCATTGTTTTCTATCAGTGTAAGTTAACAGAAGATATTCCATCTAGAAGCTGTAGTTTTATGGGTGAAGGGGACAAAAAAAGTTAACATTAACTGTCCGGTGTTTATTTCT
>NW_009618834.1:0-5608 GCF_000690535.1 Cariama cristata | reverse complement strand
TAGGGAAAGCAGAGATTTGCAAAGGATGACCAACAGACCTGGTCCATCAGTGGTGCAGGACCACCATTTTTGAGGGGCAGGAGAACTAAGTTTTTCTTGCAAGTCTATGAAGGGCTGGCCCACTGTTTTATAACAATGTTTTCACCTTCCAAATTAATATGGTGGAGGGGACCAGGAATATGATTTTTATTGCTGCTTTGCAAATGCTTCACTGTAACTTTCAGGACTTACCGGACTTCTCTCCCATGCTTACAAAACAAAACTTCTTAAAAGTCAGCATAATGGTTATAGTACTTTCAAGTCTTGTGTAAAAGATTCTGTGTGAATGAGAACTTGCTTGTTCTCGTTCTGTGTGAATGAGAAAACATGTGAATGCTGTCCTGAATTTTGCCCAATGTTACCATTAAAATGGTGCATTGCTTTTCTTCCAGGGATGCTCTTTTATACATAGTGCCTGTTTTTAAAATTACCATTGAAGATTCTCATAACTATTTACCAGGCATACTATGGAAAACTTCTGTTACCCTTGAAATTTAGTTCAAGTTTTTTTCTTTAGGTTCTTCTGAATATTCACAATAATGAAGTAGTTGTGGGTATTGCATTAACTGAAGAGAGTCTTCACAGAAGAAATATTACACATTTTGGACCCACAACTCTTCGTTCAACTCTCGCTTATGGCATGCTTAGGTCAGTGCGATTGTATAGTATTATATTATTCTCAGTTAACAAGTCTCTTTGTTGTGGGGGGTTTTTTTTGTTTTCAGAAAGTAGATCCTTTACCCCCTTGCTTCCTCAAAAGCCATTTCTGTTAATTCTTAAAAAAGGAAGAGAGGAAAAAAAAAGCATAGTTGCTGAAACAGTGTGCTTTGTAATTAACAGTGGATGTTTTTCAGCTAAGTAAATGTTTGATGAGTTAGCCAATTTTCAAAATACTGTATCTCATTCTTGAAAGTATTTCACTGTATTGCTGCTTATGAAATGCTAATTAATGAAAGGAAAAAATAATCATATAGAAGTTTTGTTGTTAGAAGGGTAGACTCAGAGTGATTAAAATAGTTGAGTTTTCCTTCCTTACAGAAATTCACATTTTAAAGACTTTTCTCGCTGTATCTTTTCTTCGGTTCCTCAGACTCTGTGATCCACAGCCAACGGATATCATAGTCGATCCCATGTGTGGTACAGGTGCAATACCAATAGAGGTGATTCTTCCTTTATTTTTTAACTTTGTAAAACTTGACAGTATCTGCAACTGAATAATATGAGTAAGTTCTCATGGTAATAACTGAATAGTGAACTCCAAAAGTATCTCACCAACTTTTAAACAGATGTAAGTACACTTTTGGTAAATGACCTAATTTTCCTTCCCAAAGCTGTAGCAGGAAGAAACAAAATCCAAAAGTATTCTGAGCTTTTAAGGTGCATAATACCTATAATAGGTATCTGTTACAGAATTTAAAAATCGTTGACATCCACTTCCAGTTGCTTTGTGGTACTCTGTCATATTTGAGTAATTCTTTTGTTTGTTTTAAATTAAGCAATGTTGGTGCTAATGTTGCTTATTAGCAGTATTTCCCCCCCAGGGAGCTACAGAATGGCCTAGCTGCTACCATATTGCTGGTGATAACAACCCACAAGCTGTAAAGAGAGCAGCAAACAACATCTGTTCTTTACTAAAGAAAAATGAGAATAAGGAAAGGTGAGAAGAGTACAAGCTACTTTCTTTTCCCATAGTATTGTATGTAAAGAAATCCATTTTGCATTGATGCATTTGACTGTTGTGTTCTCATTTGCCTATTTATTCTTTTGCTAACAGTATAGACCTCCTCAGTTTAAAAATACTCTCAGTAAACCGTGTCTGAGATAAAGGTCTTTGCACTTGCAGCAGTACTTCCCCGGGGATACCCTTAGACATCATTCAGTGGGATATTTGCAATCTCCCTTTGCGGACCGGTTCTGTGGACGTTATTGTGACAGACATGCCATTTGGAAAGAGGTGAGGTATCACTGGTAAAGTTACTGTGCTTAACTGCCACTACTGCCTGTGCTTGCCTGTCCAAGGTTAGGGTTCTTTCTAGTCAGTTACTTAACTGGGCCTAATTAAGAAGTATTGATGTACTCTGTATTAAAAACGCGGGTCGAAATTAATAGTAAATGTGGTCCTGAATGAGCTAATCCATGTCTGAAAGACCAAAAACAGTTAGCTATTTTTCAATGATCACAAAGGGGATCTTAATTTATTTTGCAGGATAGGGTCAAAGAAGAAGAACTGGGATCTCTATCCAGCCTGCCTTATGGAGATGGGCCGGATCTGCACTCCGGGGACAGGCAGGGCTGCGCTGCTTACACAGGACAAGAAATGCTTTGCCAAGGTATGTTCTGGGAGAGAAAATCAAACCTATTTACACTTTAAAATGTATTGAGGAAAAAATTGTAAGTGGACTTCATTACAGAAGATGATCTATTTTTAGAGCAATAATCAGTAACATTTAATGCAGTTTTGGACCTGAAGAGTCATTTGGCATTGCCAGCAAACGTGATTTAGAGTAACAAAAAATAATTTCTAAAGCAAACTTACCTGTATTATCTTATCTTGAAGCCGCCACCATTCTTTGGCTGTTTTTTGGATTGTAGGCCTTGTCACGAATGGGACACATCTGGCGCAAAGGTCAGACTGTATGGGTGAATGTAGGGGGACTTCATGCTGCAGTGTATCTTCTGAAACGCACCTGGGAAAGAGCAGAAGAAAAAAGATCGTTCTGGTAACCTGTGTGGAAGAAGACAAGAGACACCTCCAGAATTTGCTGAATAGCAATCTGGTAAAGCAGACACCTGGGAGCATAGGTCTGTCAATTCCTAAGGAAAAAAAAACGAACAACCTATATAGAAATTGTGTAACATGAATACTAAACCAGGGATCAACCTGAGAGCTACCAGTTTGTACCATGTGTTCTGAAACCCTGTTATTTAAATTGCCTCTTTCCTCCCTGCCACCCAAACTGAAAATCAGTAGAGGAATTAGTAATGCTTTCCCTTGCCTGAGTCTTCTCTACCATGTCCGTTTTATTTTTCAGTTAAATGTTCATTTCCTCTGCTTCTAGTAGAAAACATCTTGAGGCAGCTTTGGAGGAAACAATTTATTTCCCAAACTGTAGAAATTGTATGTGTATCTTAAAATGACTAACAGGACTACTAAGACTGTCATTTTGAAGAGTTTAGAGGTAGTATCTCTTGAATGTAGAATTTTTTCCAAATTGAAGTTTTCTAATTTATACCGTTGCCCAAATGTAAACTAAGATCATAAACCAGTATCTGTTTTTTATGGTCTGATAGCAAATGCCAATTAGTAAACAGTATGCTGATGCTACTGTTTTTCTTACCTGTTACCTCAACTTAGTGCTAATTATTAGTAAATATCTAATCCGTATTTTAATGTACCACTGCCATGGGTGAGTGGGGTGACACACACAGCCTTAGCAAACTGTCTGTAGTTAGTATTTGAGAACAGAGATACTTTTAGCGATTACAATAAAAAGTTCATGTTTTGAGTGTCTACTGTAGACACATCAAGGTGGCGATATTTAAATTTATTAGGTGATTTAAATGCTGTAGTTATGCGACAATATTTACAAAAATACATTACCTGTTGAATAACTTGAAGCTGCAAATATTTTTTGCTTTTGAAAATGTACTGTGATTTCTCACGCCTCTTACTCTTTTCTCATCAGAGGCTGAAAATGCTAGTTACCAGTTTTTCCATTTTCATTGAAGTGTATTCATGCTAAGTATGTCTAAGTGTTCAGAGGTGAATTAACAAGTATTAAAGTTTTAGAAGTTTTGCATATGAGATTAGTCTTAATTGTGTGCTTTTTCTGGTCCATGTCCAGCAAAGGGTAATGCAGCCCTTTATTTACTACAGAGTTGTCTTTCTGGATAAAATAATGCCATCAGCATCCATTTAATTCTTTCCCACACTGCATGGTTTATATCACAGTGTCAAGTTGATGCACACAGTTGTGCATGAGGTGGCTATCTAAATACTCCTGCTCTAATGAACCCTACAACATAACCTAGATATATTATATTCTTAAAATGCATTAACACCTTGGTTGTTAATGTTGATTTTTTAATTTTTTTTTTAAAGGAAAGCCAAGCACAGTAATATTTTAAGACCTTATAGTGTGCATTTTGAAGTTGTGGGGTTTTTTTTTCTTTAGCTGAAGGTTAGAATGGGATTAGTAAAATCATCAAAGCTTGTCATTGCTTTTGGCCTGAAAGGTGATAGGGTCATGTTTTGTTTTTTAAACCACAGCTAACATTAAATATGTTCAAATCAGATTGATATGACTTAGCAAACTAGGGTTTAACTAACATCAGGAGGTGGGAACTAAGGTTACTGACCACTGCAGAGAATTTGTATTTGATTTTCAATACTCGCCACACTACAATGTATGGCCTCACGTAATTGTGTCATACTTCATAGGAAACCGTAATTTGAAATCATTGATGCAGGAATGGGAAGATGTACAGTGATTTATGTGTATCTCTGCTCTCTTGCAAATGTAAATCTGTGCTCTGAGTTGTAAATTTCTGAAGGATTGCACTTCTGTTTTTATGGAGGATTGGTACCAGACACTGAGGAGTAACAGCTTTTTTCAATTAAGATAATCAGCCTCATTGTTTATATAGGCTGTGTAATCCCACAATGCTGCACACAGTTTCTTACAGTATCAGTATCTGAAATATGTGCTCCTTCCATGCTGTGAATTTACTGTTTTCCTCTCATAGAAGGAGAGGCGGGGAAGCAACTTGTAAGGGCCAGCAAGCAAGCATCCCTGACAGCTGTACTGGAAAAAAATGTAACTGACAGATGATGGCTTCTCTTCTGTCATTATCTACCAATTTACATACTAAGCTGCCAAAGGAACATTACAGAAATTATGAAAGGACCCCTGATCTAAGTCTCGTTGCAGCATGTTAAGTATTCTAAAAGAAAAAGCTGGTAAGTAAGAGGTATTGAGACATACAAGGAAAAGGCACTGCACTGTCTTGATACTTTCAGCACTGTAACCTGCAATGACTGTGGAGAAAAATACGCTGAACTGTCTTCACGCGTGAAATGTTGTGTTTTGAGGGGTATCTGTTGTTGCTGAATGCCTTTGAGCGCGTAAGAGACTTTAAACAGTCAGTGCTTCAAGTCAGGTATTTGTTAAAACAGTTTTCCAAAAAGTCTGGCAGAGCAGCTCCAGCCCCGGCTTTCCCTGGGGGATGGGGGGGCTGCTGGAGAGGAACATCCCTGTGACAGACGGATCGGGCCCCTCAGAACTTTCTAGCTGTAACTTACACGCCACGCGCACGGTTCCCTCTTCTCTAAGGTGGAACAAATCCCCCCACTAAAAACAGCATTTGGAGGTTCAGCTTCGTGGTTTCTTTTCAAGCAGCAACGCAGACAAGGCTGGTTTTCTCACAACGCTGCGCGATCGCTCTGAGGCGGAAGGTTCGCCCGCGCCCCCCTTCGTGCCAGCGGCTGTTCAAACGTCGTTAATTTGCGATACGGTCTCCGGCATGACGGCCGTAACCCGTGCGTCTCGGTCAAGGCTCACTAACGCCG
>NW_009618833.1:2074-6923 GCF_000690535.1 Cariama cristata | reverse complement strand
GGTTATTCGTTGTGAAAATAGGAATAATGAGAAAAGGACATTTAGCTATTAGTGCACCAAAAAAGAGCAAAACCAGCGATTACATTGCAAAATAATCATATTTTTAAAGCCAAAGTAAAGATCTAGACTACAGCCACCTTACTTCTCTAACTTCATGCTCACTTAATCTCACGAGCTGTGCACCTGGCCAAAGCAAAACAAGGAAGATCGGGAATCAGCAGAATAACAGCATTTACGGGACCATTTTTTCCTCCATACATTGCAAATGTGCTTTCTTGTGTGTTGGTGTTGACTCCTGCAACACAAGGTAGCTGAGTTTAACCTGAGGAAATTCAACAGCAAGTATCAGTTTGGCCCTTTGGCTCACTCCGTTCCAAGAGAAAAAAGAAAGTTGTTGACCAACCTGATGGCGCTTTATGTTGTTAGACACAACAATAGTTGTGTTCCTTTATCCTAGCTTCAGCTTTATTAAATCTTATTCCCAAGGATGTTCAACAATAAAAGTCAAAGGGACACCGCGTCTGTGCAAGGGTGAGACTATCCTTCTGACTGAGATACCAACACAGACCCATGATATTCCACCAAATAACACTTGCAGTACATTTTGTCAAAATTTATCATCTTTTTTTGATATTTTGAGACTACAAATAGAAAAAATTCCTTGCTTGAAAAAATTTTTACGCCATGACAAAATACTGTGAAGTCTCACGTAAGAGTATTTTCTCCAGGGGGGTTTGTGCTGCTACCCTCCATGTTAAACTCTCAATAAATTGAAACTCTCAATATTAATTTAAGTTGTATCTTTAAATGTATTTTAAACTTTGGAGGATTTGTTGGTTACTCAAGAAGGACTAATCAATTTGCATGGGCAAGAACTGCCTCAAAGTTCTTTTCATACACTTTTTTTTAACTAGCAGGACAGATGGATTCAGTCAGAAGCAGCTAAATCCTTTAGATGATAAAATACGTATTTTATCGATGGGTTAAAAGAAGCAGGCTCTGTGGGTTCAGCCCTCTCTCTCCTTAGTTCGAACAGGCTGTGGGATCTGCAGGGAAGAGCTCGAGAATGCCATCAATTACATCTCCTGTGGCTTTCAACACAAATAGATGGCGTCGGAGTTTACTCAAGGTGTTGGCAAGTGCTGTAAAAGGGATTCCTGAAAATATCTGTCTGCCAGATGATGTTTCCTGGTACGCAGAATGTCACTGAGGAGGTCTTGTTGCATTTACAGCCAGATGCTTTCCCTTCCTAGAGGAGAAGTCCTTCTGTGGCCTTTCTGCAGTGGGGGGACGGGGGGCTCCAGGCTGTGCAGAAGTTAGCTGTAAATGTGCTTGGAAGCCTAAAAAATCCCCAAAGATGCAATACTGCACCTTCTGCAGGTGTATCAGTGGTGCAACTGCAGTACCCGAAAGCTGTAAGTGAAAAAAAAATTAATATCATCTGTTAGTTGAGGGAGGTAACCAAAAATAACTACAGGTTTGGGGCCGAAAGCCTTCTTGGATCTGCTTTCTGAAGTTTGCTTGCACACTTTGCATCTAGTTAAAGGGCTGCAGCTGCTGTGCTCTGAGGATGCTCCTGCAACTCTTACCTGATCTTAGGGAGCAGAAGTTACCTTTCAGTTTGGCCTTGCTACGCTTCATGCCAGCTCTGTGCCAGGCCCGCGCCCGGGGCAGGCAAAGGTGTCCCTGCCGGCAGGCTGGCCGCGGGAAGGCGAGGGGTGCGCCGGGACGAGACCCGGGAGGAGAAGGTGACGCGTGAAGCTGGGACTGGCCTTGCCAATCCCATTTTGTCCTTTAGACTGAGAGGGCCAAATTCAGAGGTAATGAGTTGTACTGGGCTTGCGTGGCCGGGTTTTGGTAGTGGGGGGCTACAGGGGCGGAGGGAGAGAAAATGGGGAGTGACGTTGAGCCTGGGAAGAAGGTGTTTTAAGATTTAGGTTTTGTTTTCTCATTACCCTGCTCTGATTTGGTTGGTAATAAATTAAACTAATTTCCCCAAGTGGAGCCTGCTTTGCCCTTGTCAGTAAATGGGTGAGTGATCTCTCCCTGCCCTTATCTCGACCCAGGAGCCTTTCATCGTACGTTTTCTCTCCCCTGCCCGGCTGAGGAGGGCAGGGATAGAGCAGCTGTGGTGGGCACCGAGCGTCCAGCCAGGGTCACCCCACCACATGAGTAAAGGATGGGCAAAGCTGCAGATATACAGCAAGTGTGGGCGCAGAAATTGGTGTAACCAGAATGATTTTAACTTTACGGAGCCCAGAAGACTATACAAATTATATAAGCTTAGCCTCACCCTTAAATTTAGTGCAAGACGTGGAGGCGAATTTGCCATCAGTTTGCTTTGAGCAGCGCTGCAGAACCAAACGTTTTGCCTTTCCCTGCTGCCCCGGGCGGCGGGTGCCGCAGCGCACCCCTGCTCCGGGAGGGCTGGGACAAGAGCGGGTCAGAGCCTGGTCTGGCTTTTGTTAAAACCGGCCCTGGGACCGCACTAGAGGTCTGTCATCTGCCTTTTCCTTTTTAGTATTTGTGAGCACAGGCAGTGCTAATTGGCAGGATGGCGCACACTTTTCTAACCAAGGCACCTTCAAAGGCTGAGGAAGAGCACATTTGCAACTCAAAATACGCCGAACTGCGAAACGAACCTGCACTACCTGCCCTTTAACCGTCCCTGCACAGAAGGGAATATTCCGCAGCCTCACTGACTGCAGCAGGGATGCGGGGTGCGATCTGCAGATCCACGTGCCTCAGGCGTCGCTTCATTTTTTTCCTGCGTGCAGGTGTGAGTGTGAAACGCAGCCTGACCTCCTGCCCGCCCAGGCACAGCAGCCGTGCGCCGGCATCGCCACGCGGAAACCCGAGGGCAGAGGCTGCCCGCACGTCTGCTTCGCTGCAAACTTGGCTTCCGCAGCAAAACCAATGCTCTGCAAGAAGCAACCTTTAGCACAGCGTGTCCGGTTAGAAATGACGCTCCTCTGTTCCGTGTTTGTCCCTTGCCAGCAACGTCAACGCTGATGACCTTGCTGGGTACATCGCAGACCTCGCGAGGTACGCGCCGTGCAGAGCCCGCCGGGCACATCCACTGGTGCAGACGGAGACAGTCTTTTCACTTCCATCCTCTAGAGAAAAAGGCAGCCCCTCACTGATTCACACCGCGGTTGACACCCGGGGGCTGCGGACGGAGGCGGGCAGCACGAGGTGGGCAGCAGACCAGGTGGCAGCCACCCACCATGGGCGCCCTCTTCCCCGCACAGCTCGATGGCATTTGTTCACAACGACGGCATTTGTTCACAGGCGAATTCGCTCACCAGGAGCCGCAGCATGGCTCAGCCCAGCGGCTTCGGGCACCTGAAGCAGCTTACGGCAGGAGATGCCGCTCAGCGTCTGGGAGGGTACTAGATTAGCCCCCTGCCAAGGGCCGCAGCGAAAACGCAGATATTGGGGAGGGGGGTTGGTCCCTTGACACCAGCGTGTTACAACTATGCTACTCTCCAGCTTTAATTAAGCCAAAGGGAAGTCTCAGAGAGATCTGAATGAGGGGTGGGGATTCCCAATGGAGCAGTAGCGGAGGGCAGGGAAAGCTCGGCTGGTGCCGCCTGGGAGCCATCGGCCTACTCGGCGCGGGCTGCAGGACAGGAGCTGTGGGGTGGAAGCTGTGGGAAGGTGGAACAGATGTGTCAGCGAGGCCAAAGGGCAGGAGAGGACAAGATGCAATGCAAAATGTACAAAACTGCACAGAAATCAGCTAAAGAAGGTGAACGGATCCTAGAAGAGAGTCAAACGTATGTCATGCCAGCTAGGAATGTATGGGGACAGTGACAGCGGGCTCTCTCTGTAAAAATGCTTCGGAAAGCAGTTTTTAAGTAAGCCTAACTCAGGTATGCAGGTGGTTTACATGTTTCCAGTCAAAATAAAAGATCTCAACATTTTCTTGGCTGGCCTCAGCAAGGTTTAATTCCCTCCTTAGAGCTTAAGACACTTTTTCAGTGACCACAGCTGTACCGTACACATTTTAGCTCAAACCGACTCGTAAGACCACACTTCACGACTCCTGAGCCCAGAAGGGCAGCTGCGTGCGTGCCCCGGCGTGCCTGCCGGCAGCAAGCGTGTTTGCCAGGACCACTGTGTCCCCGCCGGGACCAGCTTGCTGTAACGGACCTTTAATTACCTGCTCCCTTGCTGGCCGATCCCACTACACCCGTCTGTAGGGAACACTTTGGACTTGTAATTATAATTTAAATACTGTAAACCTCCAGCTGAGCAAGCCAACAGCCTCGATCATTCGGTATGTCGCTGTTACTGTGAAGAAGGATGCTCACTTCGGAATCCTGCACCATTTTCACTATGCTTTTTTGCACTAGCCAGATGCATTTGTATTTGACATTATAACAAATTTATAAATCAATTTCGTTTATCAGCTCTCCTACTAGAAATGTTTGGACGCCGTCCCTACACCTTTGACCAGCTCAAGAGTGTATGCAGAGACTAGTGAGCCCTCCCCCCCGAAAGACACGCTCCTCTTCCTGAATTAACCCAGGTTTCCAACAGCCAGCGGTGGCCACATAAATTAAAGATACACATGGACTTTGCATGGGGCTTCACGGAAGCATTTGCAGACTTACCTTGAAGGTGATGAAGCTGCGAGATAACTCATTCAAAGAAAAAGCTGGGATGGGGACTTTCCTAGACGGCTGTTACCTGGCCCCAGACGTTGTTCATTGGCCCTTGAGCCACCTAAACTGTGCTTTATCCAGAAGAAAAGAAGCTATCTTTAAGGGTATACGTTTTGTTGGACACTGTCCTGTATAGAAGATTTCACACAAGACATTAAAACACAAAAAGATAGAGACCT
>NW_009618833.1:0-2043 GCF_000690535.1 Cariama cristata | reverse complement strand
ACCGGGAGTGGCAGCACCGGACTGTAACTCTCAATTCTTCCCATGAGGGTAACTTCCAAAAGTCCTTACTAATTCTGGGAACTCCTGCAAATCTCCTGCCCTCGGTACTTGTTTTATTTCCAGCCCCACCTTTCTCTCTCTCATTTCAAGGCCATGTCGTGACACAAGCATTTCATGCACCCGTCTCCCTTTTCTGTCCTTACGCCAACCCACAGCCTCCCTCCCTGCCACACCAGATCGAAACTTTTTGAACCTGGCATCTGCAAAGCCAACCGCTCACCCTACTTTAGGCCATTTGGTCCTAAACCATCCGTGTGCTTTAGTTCTCCTCTTCCCTCACCCCGCCATGCCCAGGACTTTTGGCACGTCGCTGCTCCAGCCGCTTGCCCTCCGGTTGCCCAGGGGCTGCTTTTCCACACCTGACTTTCACCATTTCGTCCCTCGGGTTTCTCTCACGTTGGATTGACAAGCACCGCGACCACCAAAAGCATCTGAGCACACCCTGAAGACGGGATCAGGGAAGGGTTGTTTTGGAGGACCCCCCTTTTCCCCCCCCCCCCGATGCCGTGGGTCAGGACACAGGAGGTCAGGGGGCCCCACACCGGGCATCCCTCCCGTGGGACCTGTGCCTGGGGTTTGGAAGATGGAGACAAGGCAGACCAGACTCAGGCCAACAGGAAAAGCGACGGAAGATGTAAATGCACTTGGGGCATTAACGCTACGGCTGCGTCGCTGAGCAGTGAGAGCAGGTCCAGCCCCCACCCCGCAGGAGCCAAGGCAACCCGACAGGTACAGCCTTTCCTCCCAGAAAAGCCACCGATTATTGACGTCTGTGCCCAGCTTCTTACGAACACCTTCCAGTCCCCGCGGGAGGGATGGCATTTCAGCAGCCCCGCTGATGGTGACCCTGAAAGGGGAGAAAGCTGTGGAAGCCACAGTTGCTGACAAACACCCCAGCGCTCCCGAACACTAAGAAAATACCAGTTTGGCTACAACGTGCCCCGCCAAGGGATGTTACGGGACTACTAATCACCCCAAATGACCTCTGGGCATATTAACACCTACTCTTTTCCAAAGAGCGGTCACTGCCGGACCCAGTACCTCCTTCCACTGCGAGCTGGTTTATTCACATTTCAATTGCTTAGAGATTCATCTACGGACAGTAACTGGTCAGCTGCCTCCACAGCTGACACCACTTCTTCTCAGCCCCGCCGGCAGGCTCTGGCAGCCTGTTGGCATCGTGCTGGCAGCCAGCCCTTGGCCAAGCGATGTAGGTCTGCAGCAAAATGCTGCCTTCTTGGGGAGTCAGGAAGGAGAAACTTGGATCAGCCACCTCATTTCATCGCCTGAGTATGTTGCCACTACAGAAGTACTCCTCCTAGACACACTTGTACTCATCTGCTGTGTGCACTGGCTCACAGATGGGACGTGTCCTACTCCCGGTCTGTTCTGCGACGGTCTAATGTGAACCGCAGCATGCTTGCAGCGTACTGCAGCCAGCCGAGCTGCTCACCCAGGGCGCATCCACAAAGCGTGTCTGCGACTCCTTATCCTTTGCGTTCTTTTCTATAGTTAGGAGATTCACATGTGCACAACAGCCAGGCAAAGTGTGGGAAGGGCAAGCAAATATCGAGACAAGTTTTGAGTTCATGAATCCCTTGGGACTGTCAGCAAGTCACAGGGAAGTGCTATGGGAGCAGCTAAAATCATGAGGGTGCGATGGCAGCTGTATACACAATGGTTCTGTCCCAAGGGACAAATGGTTATACATTTTGACGTCTGAAGACGTACTCGAGCTCATCACCTCAGGTAGCATTTTCAAAGTCCCAGCCGCAGAATCGACTCGGGCATTAGTAGCTCTTTAGGCTCCCAAGTCACCCAAGCACTCCTGAGCATTTAACAGAAGGTAAGCCTTCCGTAAAGGTAAATGACTCTCCATGAAACCTCGAGTGAGTTAAAATCCCGCAGCTCAGTTATCTCCATTCTCCAGCAGTTGCCTGAGACAGCTGGATGCCCCCGAGGCCGGGAATGAGGGCTGGCGAG
>NW_009618832.1:9597-12745 GCF_000690535.1 Cariama cristata | reverse complement strand
GCAGCTTTGGGGGGCACCTGGCCTCCATCTGGGGTCAACACACCTCAGGGGTAAACAATCATTCTCAAAATACTAGACTGTTTTGTCAAGTCAGGAAAATATTATTCTCTTAGTTTAACACCCTGAAATCCCGTGATGATGAATAAACCTTGTCTAAGCTCTTCATCAAAAATATAGAGGTTTCTCAAATAGCAGAGACCAGTAATTTTAGTCTGTGTTCCTTTTTTTAAAAAAAAAAAATGAATAATTTGTATTTGCCTTTTATTTTGTCTTTAAGGTTCAAATGGGTAATTACTGAATTTTCCTTTCCTGTGCCTTGCTCCACACAGACGAAGGACTTTGCCAGACCAGACTATTGCAATAACTATTTGCTACTCCAGTATATTTTTAGGATTAATAAAACCTCCAGTGCAAGTAAGAGGAGCAAAATGGGAAGAATTCAGAGTGGACTTTGGGAATGGGCAAGAGGTGGGTTTGCTACCACCTACTAGACTGACAACCAGAGAGGAATTTGTTATTTTGCTTGTTCAAGTATATAGTGCTGAAACTGGAGAAAAATGTACGTCCAGGTATTCCCTCCAGTGTACCTTGAGTAAATATAGAGAAACACTGGAAGGAAGGAAAAGTTGGGTGAGAAAGTATGGTATTACTCAACAGTGCACATAGATCACTCTATAATTTTAAAAAATATTTTATAGTAACATAAAACCACAAAACCCACAAACTCATAACCCATTAATGGCATGTCTGATTTAGTTTTCTCTTGTATACAAACTCAGTTCAAGGAGATCGTCATAGGTTTCTGTGTGTTTTTGCAGAATTCTTGTTCCTATTAGATTCCTCTTCTGCTTTGCCCACGTTGCAAACCTTTTGACATTTGAATTCACATTTGTTACTATCCTTTACCTCTTGTCCAAATCTGTGCCACAAATTATACTGCTTGCTACTTCCAGCTTCTAATTTATTCCCATAGTACCAAGCTTTTGTGTGATAAGGCCCTCTTTGGAAACCCCTGAGGGTATTTGAGAACTCACTAGGTGTAACTATGCTGTCAAATAATTTACTTCCTTGTTTTGCCCCTAATCATCCCAATCTCATGCATACTGTGTTCATTCCTATACTCTCCTTTGAACTAAATCAGTTCCTTTCTTGATGAAACCAGAGTGCATTTCTGGAGGCACTTCCCAGACCTGTGTCCTGTAGAGATGTGTTTTCCAACAGAGACCCTGCACACCACAAACTCCTCTTCGGTCAAAAGTCCTCAGGGCATAAACCACATATCCTCAGCCTAGTACTAGAAGAACTCTGCCTTGGTGACTTGCAACATAAACCTCAGAAGATTACAAATTCTTTCAACTTTAAAAGCTCACAGAAAATGATAATTAAACACTTTGGGTGACCACCTTGGGAAAGGAAACTCAAGACAAGTGCTAGGCTGTGTGGAAGTGCTTGGTCTCCCCAAAGAAGATCTGGCCCTCAGTAGTCTGTACATAGAATCACAGAATCGTTATGGTTGGAAGAGACCTCAAAGATCATCAAGTCCAACGGTATACCCGATGCCACCATGTCCACTAAACTGACTAAACCATGTCTTGAAGCGCCACATTTAAACATTTTTTGAACACCTCCAGGGATGGTGACTCCAACACCTCTCTGGGGAGCCCGTTCCAATGCCTAACAACTCTTACAGTGAAGAAGTTCTTCCTAATATCCAGCCTGAATCTCCCCTGGTGCAACTTGTACATGAGTGACCCTGTACAAGTTGGCCTAGCATGCAGATAACTTATTAGAGCAAGTGTCTTCATCTGTGTAAATAGAATAATTACAACCAGCAAAAACTAATAAAGAATATTTAATGTGAACTAATAACAACTCATAGAAAGAAAATACACCCACACCCACCCCCCCATTTTTCACAAACTTTATTGGTCTGTGACTCATCATTCTCCAGGCCATTTCCTCATGTGACCATCATCATCCTGTATTCATCCTATTCTTGTCACTCATTATTTCCTTTTTTTCTCTGTATTTTGCCATATATTCTTGTCTACAGCATAATACCTAGTTACAATTAACTAATTTCTTCTGCATACATAAAAATTTGGGAAGAGTGTATATTAAACTAGAAGTTTTAATAAAATATATTTTTCACTGAAGAAGATATTTAAACCAGCTTTTGCAGTTAAATACATTTAACATTACCCCAAATAGTCAGAAGAAAAAAAAACAAAAACAAACCACAAAACCAATCTCTAAAACCATCCAAAGATGTAATAACCCACATATGTTTATTTTTAATTTACCTCTAAAAGTGAAACAACACTCTGTGTCTTTTAGGGACATTTCTACAATAAATTCAAGAATATTTTATGTGTAGAAGCTCATTTGAAACATATGAAAATACTTAATGCCTTTTTATTTCAGAGGAGAACCAAAAATTAGACTAAGAATGAAAGAAACATTCCTCATTTGTTCATACAGGAAAAAATATTCTGGTGTTTTCATACAGGATATTGCAAGAGTTTTATGCTGCAGGTCACTCACACACTAAAGAACGAAAGAAGGAAGATTTAAGATGAGTGAGCAAAATGAGATCACCATGACAGAACAAATAATGGAGCAATCCCTCTGAAATTTGCAGGAAATGGACAGAAAGGAATGAAATATTGGGAGAGTGATGAGCTAGATATGAGTGGAATGGAAAGAGCCCATACGCCACCCCAAATACCAGAAGGGAAACCTGGAATTAGAACTTCAGGCAGATGGATTCTGTAAAATACAGTAAATTGTGCGAGAAATGGAAAAAAAGACTTATATCTGGTCTAAGTTTATCAGTTATTAGGTAAAATTATATTATGGTTTCTAACCTAGATTTATAAATATATAAACCTCATCAAACTCAAAAAATACATGGGATTAGGGATTAGTGAGACGGGACAGCAGTCGGGAATACCGTGTGCTCGCGTCCTGGTCTTACACTTCTCTGTCCACATCCGCTAACAGCTGGTGCTGGAGATGGGGTACTGGGATGGGTGAGCCTTTAAAAAACCCAATAAGCTCGTTCTCATGTGTTTAAGGGCTGTAATTTTCTGAGAACACAGATCTTGTTATACTACTCTGAAGGCAGCTTACACTGGAATAGGTACTT
>NW_009618832.1:0-9566 GCF_000690535.1 Cariama cristata | reverse complement strand
AGATGGAAAGAGGAGTGTGTGTGTAGATATATGTAGGTATAAAGCCCATTTACACCAGTATAACTGCATCACATGGAGGGGGGAGTGGTGTGAGCACAGCTTTACAGTGTATTTAAACTACCACCAAAAGATTTTTTCTGTTTGCAAACCGGTTTTACACAAATTCCAATTGTTTCTGCAAACAATAAATTAACCGGGAAATGTAATGTGTGATGTGTCACAAATAACAGCTTTCACAGGTCACTTCACCCACCCGCCTCAGTTCTTCCTCTCGCATGTCAATTAAATCACCTGTGCTCTCTCCCGAGGTAGTATTTATCACCTCTGATGGGCATCTACAATCACTAGAGAAGTGGTAGAGAGCAGTTACAGCAACAATGATAATAAGAGGCTTTTGGAGGCTAACAAGAGCCAGTATCATGCAATTTACTCCCTTCTTGTTCTGCTCTTTGCTTTTGATGTCTGTAAGTCACAGCAGACCCTACCTTTAATCTCTACATATGTAGCTTTAGCAGCACTTCTTAGGGGAACATAAATTGAAAGAGGAGAAATACAATACAGGGGTAAAAAAAAATAATCTGTGGTTTACAGGCTCTCAGGAGCCCAGGAGTACTAAACAGGTTGTTTTACACGAAGAAACAGTACATGGGAGCAGCTAGGCCATGAAAGGGAAATCCAAGATAAGAATTACAACACGGGTGATGTGTGAGCCGGCACAGGCAGGATGCAAGAACAACCACAAAACCATGGATGAAATGCAAAGAGTAAATTTATTTTTGTTACCTCGCCAACCAGGGAAACCCCAAAGCAGCACCTGGGCAGAGGCACACAAGCAGGGACGCAGGCACTGTGGAGCTCGGTCCGTGCTACAGGAACAACGCACTGTCTGATTTCACCTGTTTTTCAGGGATTCGCACAGGCGTATTTTACCACTGTGCTTTGGTCTTTCTTGCAGCAGGACAGGAATCTCAAGCACATTTGATGGGATGCCTCTATCACAGGCCTGTGTTATCTAAACACAGATGTTCTACTTGTCCAACAGTCAAGACTAAACAACGATTAATATGATGTGTGTGTTTTTCTACACCCCAGCTGCAAGTCACTTGAGTGTGTTTACAATCCTCCTTGCCAATCTTCAGTTATTTTCCCACAGACGAGAACTTGTATTTTCTGTGTGGTGAAGTCGTCTTGTCAAGGCACTACGGAGTGAGCGATGGTTGTGTTCAATTATTGCTACCTATGTCAGCTTAGTACCCAACACTACTGCAAAAGTGAGGAGGCATGCCACAAACACCCTGGGTATTCAATCATTCACAAGCATCACTATGAATGCCGTCATTCAGAGGCAGTGGAAAAGGTTGGGGCTAAACCCATATTTGTGTAGCAGATGATTTCTTAATAGCACCAATGCAATCTGTTGCAGTAGCGGCCAACCTGTCTGTAGCACTACATGAAAATGGACACTGAGGGGTTGAAAAAGCTGAGGGTCAAATGGAATTGCTATCTTTAAAAAATAGCAGTGTTTCACAATTTGTGATGCATTGTTTTTTTAAGATCTTTTATTAGAGTATACATGTAAATCTAAGAGTTTTTTTTCTGTTCAGAGCAGTATGGGACACTCTTGTGGAACAAAATGATGTTTTGGGCCAAGTCAGGAACCATGACACCAACATTTCAATTTCAGAATAATAAAATATTCGGTATTGAACAAAGGAAGAGTAATTTCATTGTTTGCACATCTTTTTCCTTTGTATAAAGTGCCAGGTTTGAAAGTTATCTTTGTGTTTTGGCTTAAAATGAGTGTTAAAAAAATTCTTTCTCTCTCTCTCTCAGAAAAAAGGGAAAATAAATAGCACAGTTCCACCAGTTACACCTGTATTTCCCTCTGAGACACAATTTTGTCCTGACTGGTGCTGGAGGGTTTGCTCCATCATATTGTGCTGACACAGGGGGTCAGCAGTGTCCTTAGTGGGAACACCACGTACTCCTGCTTGGTGCGTGTTTCTCTGGCTCATAAATCTCGTCTATCCAATTGGCCTGAACTTTTCCAAGGGAAGCATTCTTTCTGAGAAATAAGAAAACAGGTTTTAGTAACAGAGGTTTCTGATTTTCACCACACATGTCTTCAACAGAGCTGTGATCATAAAATTTAGTCACCGGGGGCTTAATTTCTGCTTTGGGTGTCTAAACTGTGTCTATCTGCAGCCATGTAACTCAATCAGGTGTGAATACGAGCCAAGTTCTCCCTGAAGTCACAATTTCTAGGAACTCAAATGTTTGGTTTGATTTTGTGATCACTGTGTTATACGTGGGTGGCTCTTCTGAAATATTTCTAAGAACATTGCATACACCTTTTTTTTTTGGTAGAAATGTTTGCCATATTTCAGTGTTGCCTTCTTTGGTCTGTGATGTGGTGATTAAATTATTCTGCATTCTTCAACCAGTGTTTATTGAAGAAATAGTTATGCACAATGGTTATTACAAAGTTAATGCTTTATTACAAAATAATTAATTCTCAAAAAACTGTTTTTTGTTTATTCACATTTTATAATTTATTTGGATGACATTGATGGAGTATTTACATTAGGAAATTCTTGGAGGGTACATTCCAATCATATTTATGAGTAGTTTGTCCTTCATAAACAACCTTATGGAGTGGGTGTTAGTTTGCAATGATGCAAAGGCTTTGGGGAATTACTTCTCTGTAGCAGAGTTTTGATTGCATTATTATGCTGTCAACAATATACACTTGGATGCCAAATTTGCTATTTTTATGTTTTTGAGTGGGTGCAAGCATCAATGAATACATCTTATTGCAGCTGAATTGTCAGTCACCTGTCTCCTGTTAAAAAGCTTTTCTTTATGGGTGATTTCAATGATCTTAATTTGGGGGATAAGCAGCATTTGTTTGCTTCTCCAGCTCCTCTCTGCCCCTCTGCAAGATTTAGTGTTGTTAATGTTTTCTGTTAGGCAAGGACAAGTAGGAAATAGCACCCAAAGGATGTAAATCATATTAATCATAACATGAAAACCATAGTGCAGTCTCAAAGAGCTGTAAGGGACTCTTTTGCTTCAAAGAGTATCTATTTGATTGCTTAATAACCAAATTACTAAATGTGTCTAATAGCTAAGCTATTAGTGAGATTGCCAAATGGTCAGCAGTCCTTAGCATGGGGTGGTGAACTTTCAGAGTAGGTTAAAGAAAACCCCCTCTTAAAACTCTGTCTTAAAATACTTAAGCCAAATCCTCCAGGGTGCTGAGCATCCTGACAGGTGTAGCTTGTAGAATTCAGCTGAGACTTGTAGCTGTTCAGATGCCTGCTTTCATCGATTTACAGGGGAATATCATCCATATTTTTTAAAATGATTTAACCTATTATATCCCATTATATTATCCTACAGAGGCATTCTCTCTGGCATAATCATGGCTTGAAAAAGAAGGGTGTAAGACCTTGGTATGTGATCTGTCTCTGCTGCTTTTCTAGGTAATAAATATTCCCAAAGCTAGTCTCATTCCTATTGACTAACACAGGTGGCTGAACAGATGAAAAATAGGCTGAAAGTAATATTCTAGTTTAATTTTTGAAGCTGCTGCTAGCATTTTCCTTTTAGACACAAATAATTTCTGGAATGAATGTACACACTTAACGGTAAGTGTTGTACAGCCATATAACTTATACTGCCAAAAGAGGTACCACAGTACTGACGAGTGATAACAACAGCTCTGGCGTTACCGGATTGTGTGGTTGTGCCTCTTGTACCACACCCCCTACTACATGAATTCACGTCTGTAGCATGGGTGAGCAGAGAAATGTCTGGGAGGCTCCTGCTCCTTACCATAAACCTCCACCTCTGTCTCCCAAGATACTGATAGCGGGGAGGAGTTACGGCAGGGTTTTTTTTTTTTCCCTTGTATGACCACGGAAACTTGTGAAGATGCTATGAAACAGAATCACAATTTCTTCTCTACGCTGACTACTGGGACAGCACGGAAATGTCCCACACAAACGTTTAAGTCAGAGTGTGTTGGCAAGCACTGGTGCGCATGTTGCCCTCCACCTCCTGGCACTTGGAGCTCTGACCCTAGTTCATGATGGAAGAGGATGCTATTTCCACACCAAGCTGCTGTATGGCCTGCTTAGTCATAGAGCTGACATTTACATTCAGAGGAAATACATAAGGAAGGTTGCCCTTCTGAGAATAACTCAAAGAAGGCTTCTGCAGCTGTTTTGTATTCAGATGCTGGCAGGTAGAAGCTATGGGGAAAACCACGAAGGTTTTCACATATTTAATTTCTCCAGAAGGTGTGACCGTAAAGCAATCATGCTATGGAATATTGAAACAGCATTGACATTCAAATGGCACTGCAGTATTTACCCTCTGTCCTAATTGTTCATAAAGCTGTCCAGTAGCCAAGCCTCTATGCGTCACTTTGTGTTGTTGCCAATTTACATGCACTGAAATTTTACTGTGGAAATTAGTGAAACGTCTAATTTTGTTATATTCTTAGCCTCAGAACTTGAATACCAACTTAAGTCAGTGATTCAAGGAAATCAAGCATGAATGGCCAAGGTGTTCCGAGTTTATTCACTCCTACTGAAGTTACCTATTCTAACACTGCATTAAACTCATGTGGGAACAAGAGGAAAAACAGTGAAAATGGGTCCCTCAAAGTGTCTGCTCCTTTATTAGTTTATATGCACCTGGATCTAATAGGTTCTGCTAGATTCTCACCAATGTATTCCAAATCAATGCAATACATGTTGGGAAAATCATGCCTGTTTTGTCTCCCATATTGCTGAATTGTGTCATATTGACTGATTTTGCTGAAAGGATCTTGGACTGTTAAGCTAAGGAATTTAGACTTAAAATTAGATCTGCTCTAAATTTTCTAAGATTTTCAATTATTTAGATCTTATTAGAGAGTTTGCTCATGTATTCATATGATTATCTCATAGAATCACAGGATTGCCAGATAATTCAGGTGTGGAGGGACTTCAGGAGGTCTCTAGTTCCACCTCCTGCTTAAAGCAGGACCAGCTGTGGGTCTAGCCAGGTTGCTCAGGGCATTATACAGTTTGGTCTTGAAAATCTCCAACAGCAGAGACTGTGTAACCCTTCTGGGCAACCTGCTCCACTCCTGAGCTGTCCTTATGATGAAAACTATTTTCCTCATAGCCAACCTGAACTTCTGTTTTCACCTTGTGCTTGCTGTCCCTCATCCTGCCACCGTGTGCTGCTGTGAAGAGCTCAGGGAAGTCTCCTCTTCATAAGTTCTCATAAACATAATTCTGCATTACCCCATATTCATTCTTCAGTGTTTGGAAGCCTGTTTCATGTTATATAGCAAATTCCAGGTTGTCAAGGAATCCTCCTGGAATGATGTTTTCATGAACTTATTAACAATGCTGTTAATAGCCATTTATTTCCAATTTAATCAGTTTCCATGCAACACTTATAGCTGGGACACATCTCTATCAACTTTCATAGAATCATGGAATCACAGAATGGTTTGGTTGGAGGGGACCTTAAAGACCATCTGGTTCCAACCCCCCTGCCATGGTCAAGGACACCTTCCAGCAGACCAGGTTGCTCAAAGCCCCATCCAACCTGGCCTTCAACATTTCTAGGGATGGGCCAGCCACAGCTTCTCTGGGCAATCTGTCCAAGTGGCACACCACCCTCATGGTGAAGAATTTCATCCTTAAATCTCATCTAAATCTTCCCTCTTCCAGTTTAAATTCATTGCCCCTTGTCCTATCACTCCGTGCCATTGTAAAAAGTCCCTCCCCAGCTTTCTTGTAGGCCCCCTTAGGGATTGGAAGGCTGCTCTAAGGTCTCCCTGGAGCCTTCTCCTCTCCAGGCTGAACAAGCCCAACTCTCTAAGCCTGTCTACATAGGAGAGGTGCTCCAGCCCTTGGATCGTCTTCCTGGCCTCCTCTGGACTCGCTCCAGCAGGTCCATGTCCTTCTTGTGCTGAGGACCCCAGAGCTGAAGGCAGTACTGCAGGGGAGGTCTCGTCAGAGCGGAGCAGAGGGGCAGAATCCCCTCCCTTGACCTGCTGGTCAAGCTGCTTGGGATGCAGCCCAGGGCACGGTTGGCTTTCTGGGCTGCCAGCGCACATTGCTGGGTCATGTTGGGCTTCTCATCAACCAGCACCCCCAAGTCCTTCTCCTCAGGGCTGCTCTTAATCCATTCTCTGCCCAGTCTGTATTTGTGCTTAGGATTGGCCAACTAGTCATCAAACCACATTCTTGAATCATCAGTGCCAACCAAACTTCTGTGGTGCATTTGAACTTTCACCAAAATGCATTTCACTGCATTTCATTTATTGACCCTGTGTAGTGCTGTTTGCACAGTAGATGATTAGTTCTAGATCATCTAATTCCTAATCTGACATCTCTTACAGCACCCTTACTAATTCAGCATAAAAGGATGTCAAACAGAAGGAAGACCATCTTTGCTCTTATTCTAACCTACAGCGTGAACCAGCTATCAATTTCACTTGAGAAGGGTTCATCTATGCATTTGAAATAGAATCTGTTTCATCTAGAGCATCATATGATTTTGCTGCTTTCCATAACGCTTTTCTCAATGCTAAATTGAATGCCTTCAGAAAGTCAGTGAAAAGAGTAAACACCACCGTCCCTATCCCCATTTTTGTCTTTGGTCAGCTCAGGGTGAGTACATCCAAAGAGTACCTGATCTGAAACTATATTTTTCCGCTACAACTTTCTTTATAACATGTCTGAATCTGTTAAAAGTCTCATTCTTCATGTTTTGGTTTTTTATTTTCAGAAATTGACAATGAGATTCGTATCTGTCGTTGCCTGAATTAGGTAGGTGGCCTTATAGATTGACACAGTCGCTGTGTTTTGCCAGTCACTGAGTATCACCTCTGCTCAAAAGCTTAAAGGATTGTACTTCTGATGCTTTGTTCACACTTGTCCTTCTAGCTATTTACAGCTCAGCAGTTATGCTGTCTGTACCATCCGGTCTCCTCTTCTGATCTACATCAGTGCTCCTTCTGCCTCCTTTTTCTGCTGGCAGCATAGCACTCACATCCCTTCTGCCTCAAAAACTGCCTTGTCCTTCCAGCATGCCTGGACTCCTTGAATCTGCACGGTCAGCAGGGATTAGCACTTTCTCAAAACGCTCCTTCTGTCCTGTTGGCTTTTCTTTGGCATTTGTTGTTACTTTACAGCTAGCCTTTTTTTACCGATTGTACCCTTGGTTTGACTGTGTTTCCAAATAACTTAATCTTACGCATATCATCTTCATAGCTTGTTTTCTTTTCTTGTTTTCAATTGAGCCTTTTATTTTCCCAAAATATTCTGCCTATTTTTTTTTAATGATTTCTTTAGTGCTTTGAGTTGTCCCATTTTTCCCCAGTAAAATGTTTCTTTCATTATTTGCCCTGTTTGTGTCTTCTAAGAACCGTTTGCAACTTGACTGTATTACTTCCTCAAATATTTCTTCCTCAAATATTTGTCCTTACCTTTAGAGAGATTTCTGTAAAGAGATTGGTCTGAGGCATCCTGCAAGGCACCATGTTGCTTGCCTCTCTCACTGCCTGGAACTGGTGGAACAGTTCTTATACTACTTGTCAGAATCAAATTAACCTCTTGTTATATTTATTTTTTGTTGGAGTTTAATATGAACTTAATATTTTTCTGTATATAGCACACAATCTTTGCCATATTAAGCAATTCTATAGACACTGACATCTAATGGTTAACATCTGTGGCACTGCCTTGCCTGGCTTTTGGTTAGATCGTCTGGTGAGTTTTGCGTAATGATCAGTAATCTCACCACAGTCTCTTAACTTTCTCAGTTATTATTTCCATGACCAACTGTAATGCCACATGTAAGGTTCCCATTTTTCACTCCTTTTCGCACTCAGGCAGGCAGGGAATCAGACAATTTCCAGGTTTTGGAGGCAATCCTGAATCTCAAGGCACCTTGATGATGATGTGAACATCGAAATAGGTAATAGAGTGATCTGATTGAAATTCCAAGAAGTAATGTTTTTGGGGGAGGGGAAGACATTAGAGAGAGCTAAAATGGATGCAGCTCAAAACCAGAGAATATTTTGGAATGTAGCAGCCTTTTAGAAAACAGGAAGTGTTTTCTGTCTCTGTGCTATGAGACAGGATGAAAAGTTATTTTTGTGAAGAAATGCTGCACAGGCTATATTCATAATTAGCAGTAAATGGAACAAAAAATGACCCCTTAAACATAGTCTTCTGCTTCTTCTCCCCAGAGAAAACTGAGAGGGACATGTTTAGCATGCTTCACGTGGAATATTTTAAAGCAAGAGGATAATGCTGTTGTTGACAGAGCCAGGGCCTTGGGGGCGTTCGTATGTGCAGGCTGCATGCAGCGAGACATGGGAGCACATTCCCGCAAATGGAACAGTAGGGGACCAAAACAGAATTTGCCTCCTTTCATCATGTTTGGACATTTGAAACTGGACCCTTACTCGTTATTAAGCCATTCTTTATATCCACAAGAGACACGCTGTGAGCAGAGATGTCTCTTAGAAATATCCCCCTCACTTCAGTTGTCTTCACTTCTTGCCAGTCGTCACTGTCTCCCTGTCCTGTTTCATAAAGGATTTCTTGCAGTTCCCTGACATCTCACTCTCCTTACAGCTTACTGTAATCTAGAAAAAGTCAAATTTGTTCTAAGGACATGTAAATGTTGAAAGCCAGCTATGTCTGCAATGTTTCCTTTTTTTATCCATTAAACTGGATAAATGACCTTAATGTTTACCTTCTGTTTACAGAGTAACTCTGCTTCCACCTGCCTAAGACAGCTTTTGAAGTACAGTCAGTACTTACTTGATAGAATTATTGAGTATATTCAATTAAATACCAATAGAGAATTTCAGCATTGAGTCTACTATGTTGCTGAAATACTACCTCTATTGTACTTTAGATATTCCTATGGCCAGTTGCTACAAGAGTGAAAGCAGGACTTGATAAACTGAAGGTTCTCTGGAAGAATTCTGTTTTCACAGACCAGTGAAGACAATAGCAGACTGGGGTCTTGCAGACATGAATGCAAATAACATCATTGATATGAGTAAACTGCAGTTAATACTTTGTGCAAAAAAATATATATAAGAACAGTTAGGGATACGCACAAAGGAACGTTCACCAGTGATTATGTTAAAAAATAAAAAATGTACACAAGATTCTTTAAATTAGGAAACATTTCCATGGAGAGTACTACATTCTCACCTAAAACCAGAATGGCAGCTTTAAATAATGACAAGCTGTCTGGAAAATCAACCTACAGTCTTTTAGCTTCAAACTGCATTTATTTTTTCCTTTGAATCTGGGCAACTATTTACTTCACAGATGTTTCCAAGAACATACATAAACCCTGAAATACTTTAAGTTAAACTAACGAGAAACACCTCTGTAGGGAGAGCTATATTTTGGAGGAAGCTGTAGTTTAGTTTTTCCAGGTTAGCCTCCCTGAGATAGTCCAGAAAGTCATTCACATATGTAAGCAGAAGCAAGGACAAACAGACTGTCACCGTTTAAGGCTGGGCCGGC
>NW_009618831.1:2715-5637 GCF_000690535.1 Cariama cristata | reverse complement strand
TCCCATTATATGTCTCAAGTGCACAAAGCAGGAAGCAAATAGACTTCAGGAATTTCAAATTGTTGAGCTAGCTTCTAGGGAAGAAGTTATTCCTTTTCTTGTTCTTGTGTTTGCATGTATGTATCTCAGAATCTTTGGAAACTTACCACAATTTTCTTAGTTTGGAAAATTCAAACTTAATTCAAAAGAAGACACAAGTCACTGAAAGAGAGCCCAGGATTGCTGTTTACAAAAATGTTCTGGTGCTATGTCAATGCATATTAGGGTACATCATGATTCTTACCACTGAACTTAGAGGTGCTACAAAGGGATAAACACTGCTTGAGTTCGGTTAGGCTCTTGGACATTAATGTGGTTAATCTTCCCAACTCCAAATACAGCTGCTGTTGTCTGGCCATTATTTCCATACTTTAGAAAAAAAAAAACAACCCAAACATCTACTGATTATGGAAATAATTGTATTCTAAGTAGAAAGTCTTAGCAGTCAACATTTGATTCTTCTAAAGTGGTTGCAAGAATAACTCCTACGTATTTCAGTCATATTACAGGAAACCATTAATTGTGGGTGGGTGGTTTTCTTTTATGTTACTTCCTGAACTTCCCAGGCACATTTTTTTTCCCCAACTTTCTCTGTATTTGTGGCTTGAGGATTAGGTCTGTTGCACTTAGAGAGAGAGACCAAATGAGGGAAGGCATAGGGTATAGATCCTGGGGTTACTAACCCTATTGTTTACTGTAACTCATGGGTTAAAAAAAATAATCTTAATTTCTTGAAGAGTACCTGCTCCCTTCTCTCCTCTGGTATCAAAGTAAAACATCCTGGCATTGATCTGTACATGTTTACTGAAGAGAAAAAAAAAGGCTAAAAAAACCTTGTTCATTTTCTAATCCCCACATGACTCCTTTCTCAATTTAAAAGTTGACTGAAATAAAGTATGCCTCTTATTCAGTTATCGGTTATCATTCGTATGCAAGCAATGCCAATTGACACTTCCAGGGACAGACAGGCCTTTTGTCTCTAGTTTTTTTTTTACATCCCCTCTGCTGCTAACTTTGTATGACTGTGTTTAAATAACTTAACTTTGTTGTACATTCATTTATTACATTTCTGTTGTTTTAATGGCTAACCACTTACATAAAATGCCTCCAGAGATGCTCATGGGACACTAGCAGGAATTGTTTCTTATGCTAAGAAAAGCACAGAGACTTGAGCTCTCTGGCTGCATATGCTGCATTAAAGGTTATGGAAATTTGGCAGAAAATAAACCCCCTTGCGATCCAGCTTGTCCTCATATATTAGAGGGGCTGGGGACAGCTGGGCTTAGATTCTAAGTGATACCCAGTACAGTACTGTAAGTCCGGTCACATTCAATAGCCAGTTCAGCTTTTAATTGAACTAGTACAACTACAGATGCACAAACAGCACAACACACTATAAATCCAGTTGTGTTCACTGAAATACTGCAGCCAGATGCACAAGTAGTGCAGTTTATTGAAGCAACAGATACAGATTCCTATAGATTGCCAGTGATAAATACACTGTCTGCATTAGCACTAAATATATATTTTTTTACCTGGGAATCATCCAATGTAGCCAAAGGCACAAGCCTTACCATAGAGGCATCCCTGCTTTGGAGAGAAGAGAAACAAGCCCATCAACTTATCCACAGAATGAAAACCATGTCCACATCCTCTACCATGAAGGATTTCAAATACCAAATTTATATTTTTTTTGAGAAGGGGAGGTGAGACTGTAGTCAAATTACCTGTTGATACCATCATGGGGGGGGGAGGGTGTCAGCCATTTTCTCAGTTTGGTGTAGTTTTCTTATATAAATGAGGGATAACGAGGGTGTTGATTACATTTGGTCATGCTGTTGGTCTTGGGCAGGGGCAGAAGGGAACCATGACCTGTTAGCATCACTCCCCCTTCCATCTGGCAGTAAGGGCTCTCTGGCCCCCGCCCAACAGCCCATCACCCCCACCAGCAACCTATTGACTCCATCAGCACGTTGCAACTACCACACCTCGTTAATCCCCTCAGCATGTCTCTCTCAGCCTCAGGCCTCATTCCTGCAGCATAGATGCGATGAGCAAAGGCTGAGAAGCAGTTTTTTTCCTTTGAGGTCCCCCCAGCATATCTGTAGATGTGTGCTTATAAGGATCTCTGGCACTTGACTCTTCTACTCTAGAAGGAAATAAGTGTTTCTTCTGCTTTTAAGATCCTACTTGGCTTTTAAGCTTTTCCAAACCGTCCGTGGTCAGTTCTAACGCTACCTGATTGCTGTAGCTGTGGAGGTCAGATTCTCTTGGCATGCCTGCTATTGCAAGAGGTGCAGGATGTCAATGTATGCACAGGAAACTCAGCAGAACGTAAGCGGGGCTGCAGGAGCTTGTGCCTGCTAATTCCCCTGGACATCGGGCATGTTTCTTGTGCCCAGGTGGGAAGCTGGCATTGTACTGGCTCGTCCTGCTTTGGTTAGAGGAGGGGAAATGAACCAGATCATTTCTCTGTCTCTTCTGGCTTTTTATAGTAAGGTGTGACTTTTGTGTGTACAAGTTTGAGAACTCCAAATAGAAGGCTATCTTTCTTCTCTCGAGGAACACTTTAGTTGTTCCTATCACTTATCTGTGTTGCTTTTCTTTCCAGGGTGAACTGACTAATGGACGTTCCAAATTTCATGTCCTTTTCCTTCTCTTTGTGGCGGTCATGTTCTTCGTAACAAAGCGGCAGCGGCTGGTGCATGGAGGTGATGCCCCGCCGGAACCAGCAGCTCGGCCCATGGCCACAGGATGAGCAGCCAGTGGCAGTGACAGCGGGTGGTGGGTCCCAGCTGATCCACTTCTTGGAGCCCAGTGAGGACAGGCTGAAAGAGTTGGGGTTGTTCAGCCTGGAGAAGAGAAGGCTCCGGGGAGACCTTA
>NW_009618831.1:0-2576 GCF_000690535.1 Cariama cristata | reverse complement strand
GTGAGGGTGGTGAGGCAGTGGCACAGGTTGCCCAGAGAAGCTGTGGCTGCCCCATCCCTGGAAGTGTTCAAGGCCAGGTTGGATGGGGCTTTGAGCAACCTGGTCTGGTGGAAGGTGTCCCTGCCCATGGCAGGGGGTTGGAACTGGGTGGTCTTTAAGGTCCCTTCCAACCAAACCGTTCTGTGAGTCTATGATTCTATGACAGTGGCTGCCCCAGCCTGGACAGCAGCAGGACCAACCGGGTCATGTTCTCTGAATGCTTATTTTTAACCAAGTACTGAAACTTCTACAATTTGAACTGTTAATTAGCTGATACTACATGGCTAGTAATAAACGTCAATATATCAGACTTTAACTGTCTGCTTTGTAGTAAAAGTTATTACTTCTGGTCCCCTGAGGACAAGAAAATATGTTAAAAGGAAGCAAGGACAGTTAAGAAAAGATGGGAAGACAAATCCATTTGTGCTGCAGGCAAATACAACAACAAAAAAGCTTCTAAACATTTTATTGCCCTTCATCTCTGAAAGTCATTTTTAGTCCAGAAAGACTTAAGCGCATAGAGTAGACAAAGTCTACTCATTATGAGTGCAATAAATCCATATACACAAGTACTAAAACAATCTAGTTGTAAACAGAGTTACACCCTCTGCGGTTTCACTAGTTGTCAATTGTTACAAACTCGCTGTGATCCCTCAGTATGCAGGCACCATCTCCACTGCCTTGCTGAATGCTAATGAGCTTCCACCTAATTTAACCACAGAAAGATATCTCTTCCACATCAACACCTATTACCAGCTCCAAAATTGGTTTATGAAGCTTAGTAGAGATATGCCCACAGTTTTTTTAGCTGCCTGTAAAAATTGGAAGTCACACCAAACACTGTAAAATAGAGCAATAAGACAGACTTGAGGAGCATCATATGCTGATACCAGGGAATTATCTTAGCATTTACCAAATACCTTGAAACTATTCCTAATGCAAGATAGAGAGAAGGTAAAAATAAAGGAAGAAACTACATACGGAAGCCCACATTTTAACACTGCAGTTACTGTATTTAGAGGCAGGCACGAAGCCTTACATTAAGGACATCTGGCTATGCTTTAGGTCAGCTCTGAGATTTTTCTCCCTTTCCTCCAGCTATCCAGTTGACAGATCATGCTGTCGTTTTGTGACTGAGATCCAGAAGTGAAACTCTTGTCTGGCATTTAGCTTTCATCAACGCACATCCTGAGTTAGGACATCTATATCCAAGCTGTCCCCAACTTTCTATTCAGACCATTCTCTTCCAAGAATTTCCTAGCATTCATAACTTGGGATTCATAACTCATTTTAACATTCCCCTTGAAGGGTTTAGTGTATACCAACCCTAGCTTTAGAAATGCTTTTTTCCTTGGGGGCAGTGAGTTGGAACCATGTTCTGTCTAGACAACAAATGAGATTTCTTAATAGTTCTTCTGGTACTTCTACAGGAAGCATTCACAAACCTCTTAGCAATATACCTATTACCTATTAGCAACGTGCTCTCTCTTGGATACATTCTTTGCACAGCATATAAACATGTAAGTTGCCAGCTCTACTGCTTACCAGGCTATAAAGAAGCACGTGGCTTGTTACTATTTCTTGATCAGGATTAAACGCAGTCATAATCAAACATATTCAGGATGAGAATGGGCTTAGAAGGAATGACATCAACCTTGGCTTTGAAGATTCCGTAACAAAAACTGATGCTTCAAAAGGCCTGAATTAATATACCTATGGGAATCACTTCATCCAATTTTCATAGCTTTTTATAAAACCTTCTGTTTCATTGCAGTTCTTTCTTTCATTCTGCCCTATATGTCACAGTTCACATCCATCTGTGATTTTTTTTTTGTCCATGCTGACTACATTTTCCCCCATTCATCTATTTTGAAATAAATAGAATAAATTAATTCCAGTTTATTGCCTCTGAAATGCCTTGATTTTATGCAGTACGTAATACCTCCACACCAGAATTTCTGTGCTTCTGCACTACACCCTCACGTATGGTTCTCACAGGAAAGAACTACCTAAGTACGCACTTCCAGTATCTTTCATTAGGCAGATGATGCTTTCAAAGTGTTGAGAAAACATGAGTAAATTAATCTTCATGCCAACACCCCATACGTCAGTGGTATCTTCATTTTTTATCTTCATTTCGCTGTTGGGGATACTGAGACATCCCTGACATAGCTGTACAGCATGTTAGGGTATAACATGCTCTCATTCCGTACACTGACCTCATTCTCAAGTCCTGGTTTGCTGCTGCACAGCTCTTGGAAGAGCTGGTGGCCGCGCTCCAGAGTATACCCAAATGCACCCCTCTGATTAGTAAAATATTAGTTTGCCACAGTATTTTAGCATTCAATATTTTAGTATCTTAGTATTTGCAGCATAGTATTTCATGGTGCTTTGGGAGGTGGTGTGGAAAAAGTCCAGATTAGATATCTTGTAGGATTCTATTCACAAATCTCCTCTGTGGTGAGTTATTTCCATTCCCAGAGCTTCTATTTCTGCTGCTGAGCTGCTTCTGTCATCTTTTCTGAATGCCAGCCCTG
>NW_009618830.1:0-4241 GCF_000690535.1 Cariama cristata | reverse complement strand
GGAGAGGATTTTTTTTTTCTTTTTTCTTCTCCCGTGCATCTTCACAAATAAATGTAGAGTACAGAGAGGAGCAGCTGCTACTGCAGGTTGCTTCAGCGGAGCAGAGTCAGGGTGGTTGGGCGTCACTTGCTCTTTTGTCGTTTTCATGGACTAAAACAGGTTTGTTGGTGGTGAGTTAGGTGAGCAGAATTTCCAGGCTGTGGTTTAATGAACAGAGAAACTGGGGTGCCCAGCGAGTCTCTGAAAGCATAGAAAACAGGGTCCAGAAGGTGATATAAGGAAGAAATTTCTTATGATGAGGGTGGTGAGGCAGTGGCAGAGGTTGCCCAGAGAAGCTGTGGCTGCCCCATCCCTGGGGGTGTTCAAGGCCAGGTTGGATGGGGCTGTGAGCAACCTGGTCTGGTGGGAGGTGTCCCTGCCCAGGGCAGGGGGTTGGAACTGGATGGGCTTTAAGGTCCCTTCCAACCAAACCGTTCTGTGATGCTGTGGTTCTATACTTGCCAGGTGCTGGCAGCCACCCCTCTCCTCCCAGGGCACGTGCATGGGTGCCGGGGAGGGAGAGCATTAGGTGGTCAAATGCCAGTTATGAACACGACGGTTGTTGAAGCTGATGGTGCTCATGGGGCTGGTTGCCCACGTAGGACTGAGGCCTGAGGAGCAAAGGGAGCAGCTCGTGTCCCCCCTCTTCTCTAGAGAGAAACTTAATAAACAGGTTTCATCCCCGGCCAGCTACAGAGCAGCTCCTAATGCGAAGTGCAAGTTAGCAAAGTAATGAAGTTTTGAGAAAGGTAGAGAGAAACTCTGGGGAAATGCTGGGGGCTGATGGTGTAACCCCGGGTCTGCCGGCTTCTGCTGCCCCGAGGGGGCTGCGGGCAGGCTCCTCGCACGGGGGTCCGCACGGTGCTGCTCCATTGCTCTTAATAGTGCAGTGCTCCATTAAACGCATCGAAGCTTCTCCGGTACACAAAAGGCCATTCCTTCCTGCACCGCAGAGGAAATGAATAGATGTGTTTTGTAAAACAGACTCCAGTTAATATTTAATGCTATGTTTGAAAGTGAAAATGAAAAAAACACATTAATTTATCTTTCTTTGGTGCTTACAACACTGGTTTAATTTCAATCTGCAAACACGTAGAATAAAAGAAACACCTTTCAGGTTTCTTTCTTTGGAATTAGTAATAGCTTTATATGGGTAAACATACTATTTATGTTCTCTGAAGCTCTAGAAATCAGCCAAATGGAATAATTCAGCTTAGCAGTGTCTGAATTTCACCCCCTGCAAATGCATTAGGTTACTTTGAAAACATGCGAGTGTTAAAATTTAAAAGCCGACCTCTTTAGCCCTCCCTTGGGTTAGTCTGCCCTCTCGCCCGAAGCGGGGCGAGGCTGGGAGGAGCGGGACAGGGGTCCCTGCCGAGCATCCCAGTGCCCGTCCCACCGCAGGTGGCCCGGGGTGGGGGACCGGGGGCATCACCCCAGGATGGGGGGTCGGAGGGTCTGCCCAGCCCCGACCCCTGCCCTCGCCCAGCACAGGAGCAGCATCAGCGCCCGGCTCTGGCCCTTGGGAAAAGCCAGCAGTTTTTCCCAGGCCCTCTGGTCCAGCTCTCCCTCCTTAAAAGTCTTAGAAGAAAGATCAGAAAAACAATAGGCAGACATAAAATATTAACCATTGACTAACACTGCAAAAAATCTGTGCGACGCTCTAATGAGGGACATGGAAACCAAAATAAACAATACGTGTGTGTTAAAACAAATGACAGATGTGGTAGCGCTGCACCTAAGTTACATGCGGGCAGATGGTGAAGATAAAGGCTGGAGTGGCTGCAGCAGAAGCCTCATCTGTCAAACGCCGTGAAATTGCTGGTTCATCCCCTCCGGGCCCCTGGAAAACACCTCATCAAGGCTCAGCATTTCTTCTTCTCCCATGGGTTGGGTGGACGTAAAACAAAAGTTGGAACTGGAGGGAGATTTGGAAGTTTGACACAGCTGTGAAATAAATAGATTTTCTGATTGGGGGGTGAGGTGTTGTTGGTTTTTAGGTTTTTTTTAGGGCTTTTTATTCCTTTTTTAGGGTGTGTTCATCCTCCTTCTGATCAAACCACTCCCCAGCTGAATGCTGCAGCCTCCCGAGGTGTTCTCACACGAGAAGCCAGCTCCCAATGATGTTGTACCTCTGATAACGCTCTTTCCAGGTACTCAAGTTTCCCTGAAATTCAGAGCCTTGAATTGTTTTGTTTCCTGGGTGGCTTTGAGTCTGTGGGACATTGTGCAAGGGAGAAACCTCCCACTCCAGCGACCAGGTGACCTCCCCAGCTGCTCCTCTCCACCGCCAACAGCTTTCTTCTTCCAGCACCCAAGGAAATGAAACGGGTATCGAGCTCAGACAGTTCTTAATGGACACTCGAGTGAAAGAAAATCAGAGCAACCTTTGTAATGCATGACAAATGAAAAAAGAAAAAAGCAAGATGAGATGGGGAAGAAAACATTCACACATTTTTTCAGCGTGACCATGCAGTGTGTCAGAGAACGGCGTTTGGCAGCTCTGCATCGGACTGGGCACCGCTGGCCTGCTCTGCCTTGGGAATCCTCGTTACTGGCACACTGGTGAACTTAAGAGAATGAAATGTACTTGGTTATTATGATTATGTAACATTAGAAAACTTAATTAAAAAAAAGCGTAAGTAGTGAGCAATGTACAAACAAATTCTCTGCGGACTCAGCCTCAGCCTTTGGGGGTTGGGCTCTCCTCTGCCTTTGGAGGGGGAGGATTTGTTACTGACCGGTGAGCAGCAGAGATATCTCGAAGGAGATAAAAAAATCCTTCGTTCAAAGCTTCCCAAAAAAGGAATAAATTGTTGCTCTTGTGCTTAATTTATGGTGCCCAATAAGTCTTCTGGGAAATCCAAGGTGCAGCCCCTGGGGCTCAGCTTGTCACAGGCTACGACAGCCTGGTGTCGGGGCCAAAGGGAGGTAAGAGAAGGTTTCCAAGAGGACCAGCGTGTTGCAATGCGGTGTATGGCATTGTGGTTTTCAGCAGAAAATAGGAATTGCTCTTTAAGGCGTACCTTAAAATGCAATGTTGATGGGCAGCGTACTGCACAGCGTTGAGTCCTAGCCAGCGAATTCCCACGTGGGTCTTTGGCTGTCCGCTTCTCTGGAGCTCGGGGGGTTCAGGACCAAACAAGACCATGTGGGAGGGTTCCTGGGCGGCTTCAGGACACCGGGGTATGCCCAAGCCTTGGCCCCCCGCTGAGCCTGTACATGAACCTGCACCAGCCTTGGCGATCCCAAGAGATCCTTAATGTCTTCAGTACTCAGAAAAGGTTGCAAACCTCAAGCTCACCAGCTAGCAGACCCCTCCGCGTTGCCTGTGCCCACCCACAGAAGACCATCTGCGGTAGTGTCTGTGGGAACTTTAGGAAGGGGCAATTAAATTAAAAGGTGGAAGATGTTGCCTGCTGGCATGTCCTGTACTGGTCCCGTCAGACAGATGCCTGAGGACGCTCACTCCCCGAAGGGCAGTTGGGTATTGCTGTTGATGGGGGGAGAAACGGGGAATTACGAAGTGACCCAGCCTCTCCCTGACAAGTTAAACCAAACGTGGGCTCCACGGGAGGTATGGCTTGTGGGTAGCTTCATGTCTCGGTAGCTTTTATCTACATTTCTTTAATACACAGGATGACTTAAACAAGTAAAAAATGACGCATTCCCTAGCATCTGTATTTTACCCAGAGAAGCGTCTCCCATGGGGTAATCACTGTCATTCCAATTAGGGGCGCACGATGCCTTACAGGCAGGTTTACCAGTGCCCTGTGAGAGCGGCACAAAGCCAGGGGAGGTCTCAGGACCAGACCTCAGTGCTCGTGTCCTGTACTTTCGGTAGCCCAGTAATGCTGTAAATGGCTCAGGTACCTTGCCGGGGTAAACGTCTGGTACAAAAATAACGCCGTTATTGTTTTAATGGCCGTTGATGTAACCGTAGATAGCACCTGGTGCTGCCCTGGTGGCTGAGACTGCATGCTGGAGGCGGAGGGGCTGGCTGGGGCGAGGGGGGCTGCGGGGGAGCTGGGGAAAGGGAAGGGAACTGAGCCCCAGGATCGCCTTGCAGGAGCAGGAATTCCTCTGCTGGGAAGCAACAGCGGGAGCAAAGACCCCGCTGCGGGTCTGCGAGCGAGGGGCTCCCAAAGAGCCGTGGCTCAGAGCTGACGTGTGCCCAGAGGAAGACAAACCCTGTCTTTTCC
>NW_009618829.1:29599-29803 GCF_000690535.1 Cariama cristata | reverse complement strand
TTTATTTTATTTCATCCTATTCTATTTATTTTTTATATATTTATTTTTACTTTGTTCTTTTTTATTTGACTTTGCCCAGCTCTATCTTCTTGAATTCCCTCCACGAGCACTTTTCAGGCTGGCAGCCCCCCTCACCCCGCTCTCTACACCTCCCCCTCTCTCTGCTCAGTGGGAAGGTTGTTCCTCGAGTGTTGGAGCTCGTCC
>NW_009618829.1:29115-29480 GCF_000690535.1 Cariama cristata | reverse complement strand
GGGTCCTGTGTGCTCGCTAACATTTTCCTACCAGATCTGAGATGGGGTCCAGGCCGCCTCTCCCACACCCCTGTCCCTCTTTAAAGATACAATATGATTCCTTTATCTCCTCGCACCAGGCAAGCCTGGGATGCTCAGAGGTGCAGATAACATTGCTGCTGTGCGTGCTGGGGGCCAGGCAGGCAAGCAGGGACCTCTCCTCTCCCCCAGTGCTCTGCAGATGACTGCCTGGATCTCCCTGCCCTTGCTTTTATTTCTGGCGGGCACAGAGGGATCCAGCTGCCGTTTCCACCCCATTAGCAACTGCAGTGTGGCCCTTCCAGGTCCTCGTGGCAGGGGGGCTGGGCCACGGGCAGCAGGCAGGG
>NW_009618829.1:12720-29050 GCF_000690535.1 Cariama cristata | reverse complement strand
CAGTGGTGGCTGGCTGCCGCCCCACTGGGAGCTGCAGGGGCTCAGCGGGGCTGTGGTGGCCTGGGGGGGATGGATGGGTTCAGACTGTGGTACAAAAGCCAGCGGGGAAGCCAGGCCACGCACAAAAAAAAGCAATTTATGGCCTGGCAAGGGAGTTAGGGAGAAACTTGTTCCCTCCCTAGACTGCAAGTATTTGGGGTTCTTGTTTCTTTAGGTTTGCTTGTCCAGGGGTGCAATGTGTCTGGCCCCATGGATACTTATAATATCCAGCTACTTCTGTGCTAAGGCATAAATTCAAAACTGCTTTTGGTAAAATCTCAGAAGAAAGAGCAAAATTGTAGTCACCATTGTAGCACAGAATACTGGTGATGCTCCCATCCAATACCAGAGTGCATTTTCCTGTGATATTTCACAGTGAGAACACAAAGACTGTCATCTTTCAATTTTGTAACCAAAACATGTTTACAACAATGAAAATATGTGGGAATTCAGTATTGTCCTAGACATTGGATTAAAAGCCTGTCTCTCAACTTATTTACTTCTCCACCTATGGCTTTTACTGCACCTGTTTCCACAAGCATCAGAGCATTTGTGTTTCATCTGTCTTTTCCATGGCCAGATGAAATCACCTTGGAGCATGGGTGCGGTGGTGAAAGACGCACGTAGTGAATTTACCTCTCTGGGATAAAGGGAGAAGCCGAAGAAAGATTCCCCCGTGAGCTGGCTCTTATCATCAGTGCGAACATCTTAGCACAAGCCCAGACTGCCAAAATTATGCAGGCAGGTGCTGTCAGGGCTACAGCCCCTGCAGCTTCCTGGTTCCCTGGATCAGCCAAGGATGAAGGCTCCGGGAGCTGGTGCTCCTCTGGCAGGGACTGCTGAGCCCAGGTCAGGCACGTGGCAGGTATCTGAAACTTGGTGTGTGACCCTGCTCCTCTGGAATTTGGGAAAACACCCTCCCGTTTGATTTTAACAAATCACCCTGAGGCCAGGTCCTGCAGCATGTTGAGCATCCGTGGATATTGGGTAGAGCTGGGAGAAACCTAATGTTTTGGAGAATCATTTCCATGCTACAGACATGATACTCAAGTGGGCTATTGCATGTTTAAGTACTCAGGTTTCCAGGAAGCAAGGATGTGCAGATACTCTGACTCACAAGAAAAAAAATTACTTCTAGTGACTCAAAGGCTTGGATGTTGTTGTTTCCTAGGTAATCACTGTGCTCCACTGTGGGTCCAAAGTCCTCCTTTGAGGGCCAGAGAAAGTTTGTGGCCTTGAGCAGGATCCTTCCTGCTCTGGTGCAGCTCTCTGGAAGGAGGGACTAACTTCTTGCTGCCCATCAGTGCTGTCTGCAGACCCCATTAATTTCTGGGCTGTTACCACAAATGAGCTGGTAGGCTTTGAGAGCCTAACAGTGGTAGGTTTGCCTAAAAGGTGGACTTTGTGGGGGATGTTTGGACTTTGTTGGGGTTACAGTGATTTGAGGAATCCCCCCAAAGGTACACTGCAGGTTTGGCAGCAGTCTCGTGATCCGAGGATGCAGACACACAGGTGGTTGTTACTGGGAAGAGATGGATCCAGCGGTGCACTACGGCTGGGCAACCCAGGAACCCTGGGGAACCCTGCAACCCTGCCCTTCTTTTGCAAGAGGACAGTAAGAGATGCCACCTTTGCCTTGGTGTGGCTAGTCAACCAGGAAACTGTTCCCATTGGGCAAAAGGTGAAATATCTTTCATAGCTTTGCGTTTGATTTTTGTGTCCTGTGGTTATTTTGTACCAAATGGTACAAAACCTGAGTATTATGCATTGAGATTCCAGATAGCTCATCTCCTCTGCCCTAAGACCAAAGTGTATGCTGCTGTCAGCACAAGAAAATAGTACACCCATGGATGGGAGCAAAGAATATTTCTTTTCAAAGTTTGTAATAATTTTGCACTTAATTGGTATGTAAGAAACCTAGCAAATTATAATTAAAAACTGAGTTTTCCTTTTCCTAAAACTAAGGTCTTAAAATGTAACTTGCTTTAAATATCTGAAACGAAAAGGCAAGCTTTTGAAAGAGATGAAGCATGCCCTCATGTGGCAATATTTTTTCCTTATAATACCTGTTTGTTTTGTTTTTAATTCCCAAGTAATCTATTACAACAAGTTATGTCATTAAATCAGAACTGGCATGCAGAGTGGGTGTTGTGATACAAAGCTCGCATACACACAAAATGTTCAGAAATAATTTTGGGGGCTCTAACTCTCTTGTTATTGAGTCCCTGCATGAATGCTTTTATTCTAAAACAAGAATAGCTCCACACAGGAATTCTCAAATAAACAAAGGTATGAATTAAAACTTGTCCTGTCCTCTGCTGTGTGAGAAAGTTTCTTTACTTGACTGAAAGCAAAGCTTAAAATTGTTACAAAGCCCTGGACAACTTTGTTTGAAACCAGAATAATTGATCTTGGAAGTCAATTTTAAGCTAACCCAAAATAAACCAAAAATGAAATACACATTCACAGAGCTGGCCTGAATAACTCACTTTAAAAATCATCTTATTTGTTGAGCTGGTAGAACTTCCTCATGTCTACATAAGGCTTGCAACTGCACTGATAAACCTTTGGAAACCTGGCTCTGCTGTAAATTTTACATTTTTGACAGGTAGAGGTTGGGTTTTAAAACCCCAGCTGACACTGCTCTGATAAATCGGAAAGTTCTAGTCTTGCCTAATACAGCATCATCTGCTTTAACTGTAGATCAATTTTCTTTTTTTCTTCCCTGAATTTAAAGAGTAAATGTGATTTATAGAAATCACTGGGTCCTAGCAGCTTATTGGCACTTTTTATAGTATTTTTTTTGGTGTGATTACAGATGGATTGATATCTTTCATCCAGAGGGTCATAGGGAGAGTAAAGATCAAAATGGATGAGGATCATGGGATGCCTGATTTGGAGGTGTGTGATGTTGCCATCAAGTTTTAAACTGCAGGGAAGTGTTTGAAATCCCAGAGTTTCCAGTCTGCTGCCCAGTCACCATTTCCATTGGCTCAGTCTTTACTGGATTGCCGGGAAGATGGAGGCAAGGAAGATGTACTGCACCCCACCACAGAGCAACCCGCAGCTCGACCTCCCTCCAACGCGTGATTTCTCTTCTGAGGCACCTGCCAAGGGCAAGACTCATCTGCATGGGGAACCTCTGACTGCTCTGTGGCAGCTTGTCACCACTGTCACCGGATGGTCCTCTTCACCGCAGGTTCCCCGAGGTTTGTCGTCTTCCTTGCAGAACCTCGCAAAGCTGCGTGGGCTCACAGGGTGGTCAGGTCAGCTGAAGAGCAGTTGCTTTCTCTTCTTGTCTTCCTCTCCAGCCCGGCTTCCCTTGACTCTGCTGCGGGGGCCTGAACGTGTGTGAGAGCTGTGGGTGGTCTGAGTTTTGGGTGCTTGATCTGGAGGCTTTTGGATATTGGTGTGGATATCCAAGTTGCTTTGAGAAGACTTCAGGATGAATGAGAAGTGAATTCCTTAAATCTCTCCCCTAGGGTCTCATTGACTTCAGTAGCAGCGAAATCCTTCCTCGGAGACAACTCCGTAATCTTTGTTCATCGCATCCTTGGCAGTGCTCTGCTATCGAGTTCCCTTTGAAAAGGTTTTTGTGCTCTAATCTGCTGGCTGGTTATTTAACTGGTGCTGCTTACAGACCTCCACTAGTTGTTGCACGTCTTACAATTTTTAAGGGTTTATTTCAGCTCATTTGTGAAGTGTAAGGAAACGGATGATTAGCAAAATTCTTCCCAGTATTTTAGAAGCATTAGTAAATATTGAATAAAGGGCAATCACACTGTTGTTTTCATGGGAACTGTGAAAGAAAGTAAGACTACTAGATCAGACACAATCCTCCTCTTAAAGTCACAATTCTTACACACTGTTTTTTGCACTTTGGTGCAAAAAGTTGTGTGTGAGAATGTGTGCTTGTAACGAGCCAAGTAATTCAGCACGGCAAGAATCCCACCAACTTCGTCTCCGGGCTGGTAATGAACACGGGCCTGGACATGTCCAACTGATTTGTTTGCCTGCAGAAACCATCTTGCACTATTTACAGTCAACAACAGCAATGTCCTTCAAATGTTGGCTTTGATGCAGTAAGCATAAGTGTCACTTCTGCTTTGCTTCCTCTTCTTCCTGTGCCTTAGGCTGGTCGTAGTTGTGCTCCTCTTTCTGTTACCTGGCCAGAGACATCCTGCAGCTGGAAAAAGGTGAGCGGGGCAGCTCTGTTGGAGAACTTGAGTCAGCCCTCCAGCAGTTAGTGCATCCCTGTGCCTTGCTGCTCCTTTGCATGGCCTCAGTACCCAAACCAGTGCGTTTCCAGCTGGCCAGGGTGCGCCTGAGCAGTGCTGATGTCCCTGCAGCAACTGCACGGAGGACCAGAGCAGTGTGGTTGAAGCGGAGATGCTTGCTGACATAACTGGCTAGATGAACTGGTTGGCTGATTAAATACTGGTGGCAAAAGAAGTTGCAAAGCTGCTTTGAAGAAGTGGGTGGGTCTGGACCATGTCCCCACTGGCTTTTGTGTTGCGCCCTCGAGCCTGATTTCCATTTTCTGGACACCCTTTACTTTCTGCTCTTCTGCTTGTTTGGTGGGAGGTGCTGGCCAGTGGGTTGTGGCAGGCTGTCAGAAGTGGATGGAGACCTCCATTGGATGAACAAAGCCTGCCTGTTCTCTGCCGAGCCCAGAAACCTTGCAGGAGGTATCGGACACATGGTCACAGTCTTATCGCTCATCTTTCAATCTGCAGGAGATGAGTGACAGTGGGACCCCAGGATGTACCACCCTGGAGGCATCGTTGTGAGACTCATGTCAGCGTGACCCAGGGGTCGGCTGGTGGTTTTCAGATGAAGAGCACTTAAGGCCAGGGATGTGGGCACTCTCTCTAACCCCCTTTTTCCCAGGCCCTTCAGCAGTTTGTAATGTTTTCTATTCAGATACATCCGAAATAGGTATTCTATGGGTACATGGCTCCTGCTGCTCCACTCCAGCAAGGCTGGAGGTGCAGGGCAGGTAGCCCCCTCCTCCCTGAGAGGCTTCACCCACGCGTGCTCCCTGTGTTGTGGGGGGCCAGGACGTTTGCAGAGGTGGCATATTGACCATTTTTGCTTCTTGCTGTACACCAGTGAACCCCAGCTGCTTTCCCACTGATGTAACTCAGCATGCCAGCGGGATGTCTAGGTGGCAGGGAAACAGCAGCTGCTGGGGATGGAGGAGGGAACAGCTGGCTGCTGCCCCAGCCCCACTGCATGGGGGAGATGGGCACCCCCAGAAAGGTGGGGGGCAGGAGGGGAGAAATGTCTCCAAGAAGGAACTAGGCCACCACGCTCGCCTTCCTCCAAGCCCATCAGCCGCTGCTTGTCAAAGGCGATGTCCCAGGCTTTGATGCACATAGGCAGGCACCAGTCAGGTTTAATCCAGCTGGCTCAGGCGCTGGTAGGCAGGGAATTGCTGCCCCAACCTTTAATCACCTGAGTGAGTACCACATGAGCGTGCAAAGCTCAGGCTGAAAATGGTGATGTTGCCGCAAAAGGCACAGATTTTGTCCGGCACTGATCCTCGCTGTCAGCTCCCTTGTGAGGGATGGGCTGCACTTCGGACGGTCCTCTGTGCTGCTCAGGCCATCCCTGAGGTGGATTCAAGGTCCTGATCTCTGAAGGGCTCCATCCCTGGCTTGCAGAAAGAGGAGCACTTGTCTGGGCCAGGGGAAATCCCGAGGGCCCTGAAGCACATGGCCAGCTCTGCTCCTCTTCCAGAAGGTCCTACAACAACAGGAATATTGTACAAGGAGGTGACTTAGGCAGGACTGTGGGCTTTCAGAGCACACGGGCCCCCACACCAAACTGAAAATTTGCATAAATACCTTTCCAAGCAATGAGTTTTTTCTAAATAGGACGAAAATCACATGACAGGCAGGGAGGGGTGTTTATAGGAAGGGCAGGTCTGCTACGCTGGGACCTCATGCGTGAAACTGCATTAGTACTGTCCACTAAAGTCAGACCATGAATTTGGGAGGGCCCTGTTGAGGAAGCTCCTTAGCACAACTGGATTGACCTTTATGTTTTTAACCTGACAAAGTCAATTCATGCCAAGAAGCAGCTTCTGTGTCCGTGGCAGGGAGAACAGACCATGAGGCCCCATGACACCTCTTCACGACAGCTCCATGTGAGCCTAACGGACCAGAGAGATGGCCACACAGTATAAAGAAGGGTGCTGTTGAAAACTGTAACCCGCAAAACCCCTGTCTTTGAGGAGGAGTTTGATGAAGCGGCGAGGAGGCAGGGGAGAAGTGGGTTCATTTAGAGTTATCCACTTACAGTCTTCTCTCAGAGCATTTTCCAGGGGATGCTGTTATTCTTTCGCTGGCTTAACCCGTGGGGAAACTGAGGCATGCAGCAGTAAGGTGACTGATCCGTGGTCAGAACAAAGCCCAGAGAAGGACCGTGCTCTCTGGGATTCCAGCCAGGTGCTCACTACAAGTTAAGTTATAAGTGGTATAAAAATAGCTGTTCTGCTCTCTTTAGAAATCACCATTTCCAGCACGAAGCAGGTAGAGAAGTAAGCCTTGCTGCTGCTTTTTCTTACTAGTCTGCCTGTCAGTTCCCTTTTACCATTTTACATATGGTCACTTGATACCAGCAGCTGCTTCGGGACATCTCTATCTGTCACATCCTGCTTTTTATTTCAGTGTCCAAAAGATTCAGTGCCCAAAAGCTTCAGTGCTCCACTGAAAAAAACCCCAAAAAACCACAACATTAAAAACACCACCCCTGGTAGCTGAGTTTCCTCCCAGGTTCGGTTCTAAACATGTCACTTTAATGATGTCTAAACTACACAGCGCTTGATGAGCAAAACATTACTATCTTCTATCCACATTTGTTTTCCCTGTCTCCTAGAGCATTATAGTCACCCAGGGAGAACTGCGTGTTCTACTTCGCTGCTGTAAAGCTATTATGGGTATGAAAAGTTCCCATTAATCTGCTCCACACATGGATGTTTCTGGATAAAGTTCAGTAGCCAGATCCCTCTTTCTTTGTGTGCATCAAACGAAGCAGAAAAACGCCTCCAATTTAAAGACGCCAAATGAATAACCAAATAGATGAGATTAATTTTTGTTTAATCCACGTGGGCAGAGAAGCCAATGGCCAGTGTTTGTATGTGGACTTCTCCCGGGAGTTCATTACCAGCCGAGTCTGTAATAAGTTAATGCAGAGATTCCATGGAAATAGGGGGTTAATTATGTGCAGAGGATGTTGGCCAATATACAGCTCTGAACAACGAAAATAGCCCAAAGTCTTGTGTTTTGGATGTGGAATCAATTAACAAGGTCCACGACATGTACCAGAATTTGTTAAGATACTTGTTGTACTATAAGGATGCTATATTTTTTTTTTTCCTAAAAAGCTAAGAAAATAAGCAGATAATGGAAGGCGAGAGACAGAAAGACATGAGACTGGTAATAAAACACTGGACTTTGGCCTGGGGCCAAGGCAAGCTTTTCAATGGGTCTGAAGTTTGGACGACAGCAGAGTTTGAACCGGTTTTCGCTAACTGTCCAAAAGGTTATGCCATAATAGATGGAGAGAAGGGATTGCTTTTAGTTTACTAACTCCCTTTTCTTTGCTGGCAGGAGCGTTATGCTGCTAATACGCCGTAGTCATTAGACTGACGGATACCAGCATGTGGTGCGGCATGCTGCAGATTCAACTCCGAAGCTGAAACATAAAAAATTCTCCTCGATGCTGGTTGGCACAAACCTAATTTTTCCCCCCTTTCCACATCTGGTCCTAATATAAAATGTGTCTTTCTGCCCTTTTTTTTTTTCCCTCTTGCCACATCTTTAGAAATGGCTGCTTTAAAAAAAATAGAGTGCTTCCCCCCTTCCCCAATATTTCTACTTTTTAGATTTAATTGTATGTATGTGTGGTAGTTTCATAGTACAGCTCGGGTACTGAACAGAGCACAGCACTGTGTCTCTGCGAACGGATGTTGTTTCACAAAAAATGCAGAGAAAGACAAGATTACTTTTACTTCCCTTCAGCGTTCAGAGCTGTGAAAGACACTTTTGGCTGTTACAACTTTTCAAGGAACCCCTTAAACAGGTAGAACACAAATTTAAAGGAAAAAGATCTGACCCATTTTCACCCCATTTCATTTTAGCACAAACTCTGGGCATGCTCCGGGCATTTCGGAAGTCCTTCAGCACCCACTGCTTTTTTTCTCAATCCCTTCCCCCAACTTGATCCCTCAAGCCATTAGTTTGTTCCTAGAAATTATCTACTTGTTTGTTGTGTTGTGTTTTGGTTTGGTTTTTTGTTTTGCACACAGAAATCTACAGGCCAAAGCAAACAGTACTTCAGAAAAATGTTGCAAGACAGCCCAGTTTTGAGCCAAGTGCCACTGATAACTTCTCAGCACCTTTGCTAAAGCGGTGGAGGCTGGGGCCACTAAGGCTCCATCGAAATCACAGTGGGTAAGGTTTGTTTAACTAATTAGTGGTAATCCTGAGCAACTCTGTGGGCTGTAATTTATGGGGTTTCCACCAGGTTCAGTGTTCAGCTCCTCGTGAAGAGGGTGGGCCCCCGGATGTTTTAGCACATGGACTCCTGGAGACTGTCTGGCATGGTCTGGAGATCTCAGAGGAGCCACCCAGGGTGCAGGGACAGGGCTTGAGGTCGAGTGCCCCTGCAGTTCTCTGCCCCTGCTGAGGGCCCAGCCCCATCACTGGCCGTTGTCCCAAAGGTATGTGGGGGGGGAATCCAGGATGCAGGCTAGGACAAGGGCAGGATGGATGCTGGTGGGCTTTACAACCGTGTGAGGAGGCTGACTGTATGAGGGACCTTGGCGGGTCATGCTGGAGAAATGGACTCGGTCAGTGGAGGTGATGCAGGGACCACCCTGACCTCTCGCCTGCCCGCCTGGCTGCTCGGAGTTAATGTGTTACCAGCAAAGGTGGCTGCAGCCTTTACACGGCAGATCTGGTGTGCCCCTTCCCCTCCGGGGCACCCGGGGACAAGGTCAGAGCAGCGGGAAGGGAAGGTTATTTCTGTGGCAGCTCTTTAGATAGATGGGAAAGAGGAGGCAGGGGAGGTCAGGCAGGGGGAGGATGCAACAGCCGAGTTGAGGTGAGCAGCCTTGGCGGGCCATCAGGTCAGCAAGGAGACACAGAAGCTGTGGGGCTTGTTAGTCAGGGTCCCAGCCTGCCAAAGGAGCCGAGAGTAATGAGTACGGTTTCTTAGACATTGCGTGGGAATGGGCAATGCCTTTATTTTGCCTGTAATACCAGAGATGGCTTCAGGCACTGTGTTACAGGTGCCCTAACAATGAACACCAGCATGCAACTCCCCCATGCCCCCCAGTACCCACCAGGTGTTAGAGCAGGAGCAGGCTACATCTGCTCTCTGGCTTGCCAAAATTTTGAATGGAAAAGGTATATCCCAGGTACCAGAGCACCACTCAACTGCCTCGTTTATATCCTGCAACCGGTTCAATTAGGGTCATAACCAAATGAAATGGGAACGTCCAGCCCCATTCATGCCATAAGCGTAAGAAGACAGACCATTTTTTGTTCTCGGAACGATCTGGGGAGTGTCATAAGAAAGACAGTCTTTACTATCTCTGGATCTGTCGGTTTTAGTTCTTCCTTGTTTGGCAGTGCTTTAGGATGGGGCGACCTGCTGCTGACAGCGCTGAGCCATACCGTGTCCCGTGCCTTCAACTCAGCTGAAACTCTTCACAGAGCAAGAATGGACGATGGCAGCCTAATTCCTCTGTAACTAATCTGAGCAAGGAAGTGTAATTATGATAGTTATCACTGGAGGATGTTTCAAAGGGAATGCATGCTAGATACTCTGACTAAGCACTTAATTTTTTCCCATCAAATTACTTCCAGCCTAGCAGCTAGCTCTACGTACATAATAGCTCTGTTGGCTTCACTGAGGTCCTCCAGCTGAGGTCAGTTGAGTACCTGTCCCACGAAAGCAGGCCACAGAGCAGATGCGAGATGCCACAGTGTCACCTCATCCACTTCTTTCCCCTTCTGCTGCAGACCCCCACCCCACTGGCTACTTGTCAGCATTTTGCCTTGTATAGTTTTAAATGAATCAAACTCCATCTGATTTTGCTCTTAAACCACTCGATCATTTCCCTTTTAAAATTCAGATTTTTGTTCACACTCAAATAAAAATACATATCAATATTTTATAATTTCTGCACCATATCCCCAGGCACAAATTATATTATAATAATAAACTGGCTAGCTTGTTTTAATAGTTCCTGGCTTTTGGCTTTATATAACACTGCAGGTGTGATTCTAGTAGCAATTCTGTAGGTGTGAATTATTATGTTAGCGTAATAGGCTGTACTTTGTTGTGCTTTATTGCTTAATTGGCTTCTTCCATAAGGATTCTGCAGTTGTTACTGGGAAATCGTGCCAAAATTTTCCATGAAAAGAGTGATACTCTTTTTTTGGGGGTGTCTACTAAGGTCAGTCTGATTTCAGTGTGTGACTGCATTTGGGAAGTGAGGGAAAGATGTCATTAAATGAATAAAGAAACTGCTTACGAAGTCCTTAATAAAAAGCAGAGCAGGCTAAAAGGTGCTCCTTGTTGTGCATAGACACTTGTAGCCTCAAAGAGCCCTTTGGGAAAACAGCTGGCTGAGCTTTCTGGCAAAGGAAGCCCTCTCCCATATTCGGGGGATTCCCAGGTGGTGGGCAATACCTCTGGGTGCTTACATGCTCTGTGATCTCCTCTTCCCTCTCTGTCCTTCCCAGAAGATGGAAGAAGATCAAAGTCATCTTCACAGCAACACATGGGCCCTGATCCCCTTGCCAGCATACCCCCAGAGGAGCACACCCCTGAGCTGCCCTGTGTGGGGGCATCTGCCTCCCCGAGCCACCCTGGCCTGCCCGAAGCAGCAGGGATGCCAGCAGCCCTTCAGAGCATGTGCAGGTCCTGCTGCTGTGCCTGGGAATCACAGGGGCAGGGAGAAGTCCCAAGGATGCCCAGCTGCCCCACGGTCACCTCTGCCACTTGGAACCCAAGACACCTCTGGTACGTGCAGCCACACTGTGGTGTGGGGACCAAGGGCGTTTTTCAGTGGTTGGAAATAATGAGAGCTGCTGTTCCTCTGAGTCACTCAAATTCCCACCATGTACTCCTGCTAAATGATTTCCACCTCTGCTCCCCTATGCTCCCCAGCAATGTGCCTACTTATACTGCTGAAGTTCATTGTTGGCCTCTCTACTTCATTTAAGCCTTTTAATGTTTGTCTGGAACTGCAGGCTTAGCAGAGGGATCTGTATTTGCTTTCAGCTGGGTGAAATGTTTATGCCTGGCATCTTGCTTGCAGGGATAGTGAGGTAGGTGATTTCCCAAGTGGGACCTTCGTCATGCAGAATAGGAACCTTTTGATTTTCCCTTCTTCTTGTAAATATATTTTGCAAAATTATCAATGAAAAGCACAGCTAGGCAAAAGCTACAGAATATAGATGCAGATCTGTGTTTTGAAGGTGCAGGGTGTTGCTTGGTATCCCCAAAATCGTAAGGCCGTATGTATGCTGAATGCCGTCTTGCCTTACCAGGCATCAAACCGAAAATCTGCAGAGCTGAAAGCCCAATGGATGCACCATTAATGGCCTGGTTAATAGGAATTACCCATGCAACAGGTTGTCCTTTTCTATGGCCGAGGCACAAAAAGTGCAGTACTCATGTTTTCCTTTTTCCAGGTCTCACCAGGTCCAACCCACAGAGGATGAGCGTGTTTGAGCCATGTTTGTGCTGTCTGTGGGGGAAGAGAGGACTCGTATCAGCCACAAAGGTCTCAGTGGGGTTTGTGCTGAAGTGGGTTTCCACCATCTGGGATCTACCCAAGAGCTGCATCATAACTTCATAAAGAGAAGACTTTGAATTAGGAGTCTGCTGTGCATTGCAACATTTATCATCATGATTCACATACCTCCAGTGTTACTGCAAATCCGGGCAAAGTGTGAAATGATTCTCTCTTTTATCTTTGAGGAAATGCAATTTGCTCCAACCCTGCTGACTCTGAAAGCCACCTCTGCCCTGTTTTGGTCCACTTAAGTTGTCAGGATTATTGGAAAAGCTCAACAAACCTTCACGGCATAATCTCCCCAATTAATTTTGAAGTACTTTGGGAACCATTCAGTATTTTTTTCTTTTCTTTTCACCTTACGCAGTTCCGTAGAAACCCTTGGAGTTCTGCAGGTACATACCAAGTTATGAAGGAGCTGGAGGCACTTAGAGAGCTGGAACATGATTTATTAACTGTCAAATTACAGGGAACAATTTCAAATCCCTTAAATCTCTCCCCTCCCCTACTTTGTCCTAAGAGCTAGGATGTGAGCCTTTAGCTAGGCTGTCTTTCTCTGATGCAGTCCCTTCATTTGTGATGGGAGAAGATCTGAAGCTACAGGCAAGGTGTTCAGAAACTTTAGGACAAAGTCCTGACATGGAAAAAAAGGAAGAATGGGTGAGCTGCAGCACAGAGGATCGCACGAGGGAGTAGCTGGTATGTGCATGCCAGCGCCAGAGTCATCAGACTCTTTCATCATGGGAACCACAGCTTGACTGCCAGATAAGCCACCTCCTTTTGTATTCACAATTGCAAAATATCTCTGCAGCAGCTCTAGCAATTGCTCTGAGAGAAAAGAAATAGAAAAACTTTTCTTGCATCCTTCGCATAACAGGTGTTTTTACAAAAAAAAAAAATAATTCTGTATTTTCCTTTGGTCCTTTGCTATATCTCCGCTCTGTGTCTCTAGTGTTTTCTTTGCCAAGGAGACAAGCAGAGCAGTCAACTCTTTGCAGACCTCTGACAGTATTTTTAGGTTTACCAATTTTCAGGTTGTTTACTTGTATACATTTCAGTATTGTTTTTTGTTTTAGATTGCATGGAGTAACTATATTTATTTTGCTACCATGCTGCAAAAGCAGAAAAATTTAAGAAGTTTATTTCTAATTCCTGTTTGCCATGGAGGCCTCAATCTCAGAGTAAATTATAGGAGAAACCCAGAAACAGTTAAGCAGAGTGAATGAGGCTTGTGTGGTGCCCTGAAGGTCATTAGACTCAAGGTCTGAGCAGCTGCCAAGGGGAGTGAGCTCCAGGACAGGAGCATTCATCCGAGAAATCCCCATTGCTGGTTGTGGAGGGGTCGAACCTGGGAGCTGGCTGCAGGCACCTCCCAGCTGAGCTTAGCTGCCATGGCTGGATGTGGGGTCAGACCTCGTCTCTTTTCATACTTCTGGTCCAGAGAGCTCTGCAAGTGGATGGGAGTGCACGTCCCACCCCATGGGAGGACAACAGGGACTTGCCTATTGCTCCAGCTGGCTGGCTGGTTCCTTTACTAGCTGTGGAGTGAGCAGGTAGCTCTAAAATCATAAAGATAGATAGATGCTAGGATTTAGGGCTGATGAAAGGACCCACGGGCCACCGCTGAAGTGGAAGTCTGTAAGTGGCACGGAGTCAAGGGGTGCAGCAGGCAACACAGAGCGACCAGTGGTCAGCTATGCATCCTCTGAGCCACTCTCCATCCCACCCACGTCTTTCTCTCCCCATCAGAGTGACTCTGTGGAGGGGCTGCTGGTTTATCTTCCACTTCAGCCCTGTCTCTTTCCAACTTGGAGGTGGAAGTGAAACCACAGGACATGTATGCAAGATGGAAACAGAGAGGCAGAGCGTTGTGATGTCTGTTCAACTTCAGAGTGCCTTCCAGTGCCTCTTTCTACATTATAGAAGAATTTTGACTAAATAAAGTCATTAAGTGAAAACTATTATGAGCAAGGAGGAAGATGTATCCGGGTACTCGTGCACTGTTATTCATGAATGTTAAGCAGTGTGTTAAGCCCTCCCATAGATTGGTTTGTGTATCTGTGGGGCAGTCCTGATATTTTATTCCTCATTTGTGGCATAATTGCAAGAATCCTTTATGCCAGTGTAAACACTGATCTCACTGCATGTTGGAATTACAAAGTATATAAGATGAGGAGGGCTGGAATAACAAGAATGTGTGTTTTCTGAAAAAGTAAAAGGTTTCTGGAGAAGGAGTTTTCCCAAAGGGAGCTAAGTTTACAGATCTAACTCATTCAGGCCTTTTTGCTTCTGAAGCTGACACACACATGCACAAACACACACAGTCCAGTATCTATTTCATGGATGCATTCTTCCCATCTCAGTGTGTAAAGGTCTTGAAAGCAATAGCTACTGGCAGTACCCCAATTCAACATATCTAATAGGTCCTTTCCAGTTACAAAATCACTAAGGACACATGCCCAAATGAAAGCGGGGCTTAAACTACCTTGCTGTCAGAAGCAATGAAATAAGCTGCGTGTCCTTGTGGGCTTGATTTGTGGGTTCTTTGTTTTTTCAGTCTTGGTTTGCCGACTGCATCTCAAGAATTGTGCTGCTAGAGTGATTTTGCTAAAGTAACTCCTGCAAGGAACTCCAATGGTCTGCAGGACTTTTCAAAATCCAATAATAAACTGGAATGAGTTTTCATTGTTTTCCAAATTTTATGGATTAATAGGCTGCAAGTGGAAGGAAAAAGGGTAGATTTGATTCTTTGCAAACTACCTCTGACTCAGTGGATCTGCTCAGATTTAAGAGGGCATGCCCTGCCTACATACTTAAAGCAGATACTTTGGATCAGCATCAAATGGCCTAACTCTACTGACTTAAACATGGCATTTCCAATGTACATCATCTCAGTGTTTGAACCTGATGTTACGTGTGCAGACATGTAATCAGAGGAGTGACACTGCCTCCCTTCAGCTCAACATTTGACCTCCTCTGTGTTTGTGTGTTTGTATGCATTTGTGAGTCTAGAGATATGGAAATACATGTATGAACACAAAATATCTATGCTTTACCATGTTTTCCTGCCTGCCTACGTGGGAAATCTTAGCTGCGGTAACTGTCGGAGAAAAGTTTTTGATGCAAACAACCATCAGAGGAAACAAATGCCTTGAAAGCAATCCTTGTGGTTTGCACCTGGTAAGGACATCCTGAATCTCCAGACTAATAAGAACAGAGTTCCTTACAGGCTGACATGCATTTTCCAGGCCTAAAGTTCTGTTAGGAGATGTTAGGGTGTTTTGTTTGTTTGTTTGTTTGTTTGTTTTTTACATTGGCATTCCTTGTAGCAATTGTAATGCTGCCTATTCATACTTCTCAGCCTGGAGGAACTCTGGTCAGGCTTTATCTTAGTGGTCTGTATTCCTGTGGTCACCAAAACAGTTCAGGCTTATTCTTTTGAACAAAATTAATTATCGTTAGGTTATCTAGGAGTTTGACTCAGACACTGTATTTCACTAATAAGCATCGTTTTGAAGAGCTTGTGTTTAAAAAGAATTGTTATCTAATGCTTACTGGCAGGTTTTGAATCTTACATCCCTGTTGAGATTGATTTCCTGTACATGCCTAATTACTGATGACACAGTAAGATAAAAGCTGAAGAGCTATCTTGCAACTGCAACAAAAAAGTTTTAAGCCAAGTTCACTTTGGCTTAAACAGAAGGAGGCTTCATTTTATTTCATTTAGTAAAGTTGCCATGGAAGGTTCCTCCTCCAAGAACTTGCAGCAATAAGAGTGTGTACAAAACAAGTCCAGACATCAAACAGGGCAACTCCCAAAATGTCTCTGCATTTGTAAACATGCTTCACATCTGCTCAGCTTTGCAGTAAGCACGAAACATAAAACTTGGGATATCTGTCTTATTCATTTGAATGGATGCTAATTCAGGCTGCGGCTTGATGAGATGGAGGCTGCCTTTGCAGCTGGCTCGAGAAAGTGTTTTAAGAAAAAAAAAAACAACACACCCTGAAAAATTAAAGATATTTTTATTAAAAAAAAAAAAGGATCAGTTGCCTGATCTGATTTGCAGTGCAGCCCTGTGAATAGTTATTGGAGCAACTGCCTAAGCACTGCAGTCACCGTTAGCCTTTTCCTGGGATGAAACAACGACCTTTGATCCAAAAGATGTTCACTGATGATGAGAACATGGAGGGAGGGAGAAAAGCTTCTGCTTCATTAAGATATGTGTCCTTTATTCCAGAGTGTGTGTGAAAATGGCTAGGGAGCCTTTATTGGGATGTATATTGAAGTTTTGTGTAACCACCACAACTGCAGACTGGCCTGCTTCAGCAGGTATACTTTTCCAAATAACCAGTAGAAAATCTTGCCGTGAGAATGGGAGAGTAGTAGTTTATATGGATGTAGAGTTGCACAGGTTACACCCAAGTTGGAAAGATAATATACTTCATCAGTAAAAAGAAGTTTTATACCAG
>NW_009618829.1:9991-12689 GCF_000690535.1 Cariama cristata | reverse complement strand
AGCATTGTTTGCTGCACAGCAGTAATAGTACTCTTAGAGACCACATAAATTAAAAAAATATATATAGTAGCATCCACCTATATTTGGTACATAATTATAACGTGTGGAGAGTGTATGGAGGGCAGGTCTGAGACGCGTGCTGTAAAGTGAGTGGCATGAGATGACCTTAGTTCGTGGCCAGGCATTAAATGAGACTCTTCATTTTAAATGTTTGTGTAATATTGTAGGCATTACACTACTAGTTAATATATCTTCTGGACCTGGCTGCTGGAAGACATTTGTGCCTACAGTTGCTTATCACTGTCCTTTCTCTGCAAGTTACATCTCTGAGATTTACTGGCAGAGCTGCTGATCTGATTTGCCTCGTGCACTTCAGTCAAAATATCTACCTGTACATCTGACTATGAAGAAGGGTGTCTGTCCATAGCCTGAGGCTTTTGACTTGAGGCAAACCATATTGAGTACAACAAGAGCGAGCTGACCAAAGCTGATCTGGACCTTGAAGAGTTTGGGGATCTGAAATTAAAAGAACAGGATGTTACAGTTTTACAAGCTTCTGCGCTATTTGAATCCATAAACACAACCATGCCATCGTTGGACTACTTTCACACACTGGTTAGTACTGCTATTTTCTCTGTCCCCTCTTGCCAATTTCTAGTCAGATACGCCAGCCGGGCACACTCATTTCCATGGGAAATGCTCTTCTTTGTGTAAAGAATTTACACAATTTTCGATGTAGAGACAGTAAATCTGTCGCTAGTTAAACATGTAAAACAGTTTCAGGAGTGCTGCAACCTCCTGGAAAACCTTGGGTTTCACAATGTAGGTATTAAATACCGTGTAGTGAGAACTCTGTGTGGATGTTGGTGGGGGAGAAAGGGGAAAGTAAGGCACATCCTAACATGTAACGTGATGTCTGCTCCTTAAGGATGTAAAAATGGCTTGACATTCTGTCTTTGGCAAAACTTCCCTTTATATGTGCTCTGTGACTTGTGTCACTTGGCCATGTCCCAACCTTAACTCTAGTGTGGCTACGTTTCAGCAATGCGGTCTGTGTAAGTGTCGTGAATTATTATTTGTATGACGGCAGTACCTAGAGGCTTAAGCGAGGGCTGTAACCCATTGTGTTAGGTACAGAGCAAATACCATGAGAGGCAGTCTCACTCTGGACATCTCATGGTTTAAAAAGACCAGCATGAAAGAGAAACAGAGAGATGAAAAGATTCATCCAAAGTCGTGCAGCATGGAAACAAGGCAGCAGAGGTTGCTGTTAATGGGTGGTGGCTGTTTTCGTGCCTTCCCAGCAGTGAGAGTTGTGTCACTTCATGCTGCAGAAGGTAACTTTTGGGATACATGTATGCGCAGGGCTTTTGCAGGGCAGCTCTGGTGTGTTTTCCCGCTGTGACAATTTAAGTGCATTTCTTGTCTTATATGACTGCAGTGCCGTACTGCCAGAGTGACTGTCCTAATGCCTTAGTCAGTGAACTACAGGTACATGTGCCTATGTATTGGTTTTTTGAGGGCAAAGTCCAGCCTTTGAGTTTCAAACTGCTTGTATACAGCAGATCATTGGTATTGCTGGAGGTGGGCCTGAAGTACCTGCACTAGCCTCCACCGTATGCTTCGGGCTAAAACATGCTCTGCAAAGGATATGTCATGTTGTTAATACAGCCAGTTTTCCAACGGAGCTGTGTTGGAGGGGTTATTTTTGTCTGATGTTCTCCTGAGTACAATAGACTTCATCCACACTGCTAAAGCTTATTTCTATTCATCTCCTTAATAGGAGTGATGGAGCAGTGACTGGTCACCCCCCTGCAATGTCACGATCCTTCCTGAACCTTTTGAGTGACTAGGCTGGTAGGAAATGACAGCAGAGTGCTGACAAGATTAGCACTTCTTGATCTTCCTAGTGTAAAAAAACCCAGGACTAACTCATTCTTCAAGCTCCTCAGTGACTAATAGGTGTTTTATCATCCTTTCAATTAGAATGCATTTATCAGCAATCTTCGCTAGCTCACTGCATGAATTGGCCTGTCATTCACAGTCTCAGCCCTTGGAACTGGTAATTAAATTTAGCAATCTGCCTCAGCAGCTCTGATTGAGATATGTGGTATGTTTCCACGTGAGTAGGCAGATATTTTGGGTTTTCCTTCCCAAAAGGAAAGAGCGTTGAGAAAAGGGAATGAAAAGTCTCAGCAGATGATGCCTGCTTATGTCAGGTACCTGCAACCCTCAAAGCCTTGCGAGCAGAGCGCGGTGCGTGGCACGAGCTGCTCCGCCACGGCTGGGGGTGTGCTGTAGAGGGATGGCACAGGGGCCGACCTGACTGCCTGTGGTCCTGGGACTGGAGCAGCTTTACTTTGAGTTGGTCGGCATAATCTGGGACCAACATGCAGTGCTCTCCAGCCAAGGACCTGCTTCATGCCCAGACTGTCCAAGTTACCTGCTTTTGGGGTGGTAAAGGAGGTCCGCGTTTCATTCTAGATGTTCAGGTGTGTCAGCCTTGAAGTTGAGGCACAGATATGAAACTCTGAAGTCCAGGTACCTCTGTGTTGAGCAAGAGGTAAAGTAAAGCGATTGCAGTGAAGCATGTTATGCGTGACGAAATCTGGAGATCAAGCACACTGACACAGGTCCTACATCTTCTCTGGTACAGTTCTCTTCAATGCCAGCACAGGACATGTTTTATTGGCAATGT
>NW_009618829.1:0-9944 GCF_000690535.1 Cariama cristata | reverse complement strand
TTTAAGGAGTCAGACCCTACCGAAAAGTGACTGAACTGCAATGTTACCCCATGATTTGCTGTGTTAACTTGAGGGTAATGCTAGCAATGTCACAGATATTGCTGACATTGAGGCTCCATGGTCTGTTTGTTATCTGTTGGCCTGTCCAGGTATCATTTTCTTTTTAAGATGAGAGGAAATTCGTAGATTGCTTACACTGAGACCATACTTCTAATAAAGGAGCTTTTTCTCCTCCTTGTCTAAATCTTTGGTTGACACCAGTTGATAGAGGCTGATTTTCAGTAGCTAGCCCACTGGTTTTTTTTTAAGCAAACTCTGCTCTAAAAAAAAAAAGGCATCTTAAAAAAACCCACCCAACCTTGTTCACAACTGCTAAGGGGTACAGAAATGCCAGCGTCCCCACTACTCGCTCCAAAATCAAGTTCAAGTTGCCTGGTTTGGGGTTTTGGAGGAAACGCGCAATTTGCAGAATTCACTGAACCTCACAGAAGATTTGGATTTGAATTTGTCTGGAGCTGCCCTGAAGTATTTCTTACGGTTCCTGAAATATTCCTTACTCTGTTTTACCACAGGAAACATCCTGAGGGGATTTTTCCGCTGCTTCTTCCCCCCCCCCTTTTCGCTACATCAGGCTCGTCTCCCTGCTGTCTTAAGGAGACCACCTACAATTTAAAGAAATAAAGACCTCCGTGAAAAAATACAGGCAAACCCGATATTTAAGGGTCAGTTCCCCATGATATTTATCTAGTTGTCTGAGCTGGTCTAACCACAGAGGAGGGGGGAAAAAAAAGCTTTATCATGTGGTGGCTGGGAGGGTAACTTCTGTTAAAAAACAACAATAAAAACAAAACCCAGCAACCTAAAAGTGATGGGAAAAGTGCCAAGCAGAGGAAAGGAAAAGCACTCTGATATTTATGAAGTATAGCAAATAGTAGCACTGGGAGGTAGCACTGCTCACAAAATATGTGCTTGGTGAGGAGAAATCAGTAGACACACTTCTTTAATTTTGAAGCAGAGAGAAAGGGCCTTGCCTAGTATAACTGAAGAGGTTTCTCTGTGTTTCTAAGGGGAAAAAGTGGTCCTGGACATGAAAAAAAATATGGATGGAGCTTGGGCAACAAAATACTCTTTCTTGCCTGAAACCACTCAGAGGTTCCTTACAGCCTCCTGTTCCCTGAAGATCACGTGCGTTAACTTCAGACCCAAAGAAAAGAGAAGAAAAGAAACCCTTACAATTTGGAGCAAAGGCTGCCTTTCCTCACCAAAGCACTAAGCAGGGACATAAATTACAGGGTATCTGTTTCAGGCCTCTTTCAATATATGGCTCCTGTAAGAGCTCCAGAGTAAGATAATCCTCTGGAGATGAGAGGCAGCATGTTATTAGCAGAAGCTCATAGGTTACATTTAGTGGTGTCTGGGGTACCTTTATGCTGAAGTGTTAGTATCAGCTAGAGAGCACATAATCTTTCTCCTGAGTCTAATTATATATTCATTGTGCAGGCAACAGAGTATTCATATTTTTTTAATTAGTCCAAAGAGCATGCTTCAAACCCACAAAAGCAAGGCAGTAAGAAGTAAGGATGAAAAGTCAAGTAGCCCTTAAATTGGTCTTTTATCTAATCACATCACTGACGGCCTGGGAGCCCCCCAGGCCCCAGTGTGAAAAGTAGTGTAAAAACATTTAAATATAAAGCCATAGCTGAATAAGCTACAGCCAAAGCAAAAAAACTAGATCTCTGTTACACTTAAATGACCAGTTGAAATCTTCCTGATTTACACCAATTCATATGGAAATGGAAAAGTGTGCCGTTTGTGTCTGCTCAGCCCCTCAGCTGGATTGCTTATAAGATTCGTGGTGTGGCAGAAATACCTTCTGCTGTTTGTAAAGCAGTTCGTTATCCGCTTTGGAAATTTCTCATTTATATTTTCCCATTACAGGATATTAGGTAAAGTTCTCAAGGATTTGCATTAAAGTTAGGTTAATAGCTTAAATAGGGGGTTATATTGAGATATAAACCGTAAAGGCTTTACCCTTGAAAATAATGCTATTGTTTTATCTTCTCATCTGAAGTATCTTATTTTTTTCTTTTTTTTTGGTGCGGTAAGTGAGCTGGATTTTGCAGGTGCTTTCTGAAATCTTTCTGAAAAGGTGACATAATTGTTATATAAAGTTGCAGCAGTTAAGTTTTTACCACAGAGCCTGTGGCTAAAGAAGAGATCTGGGAATGGGGAGAACGGAGGCACCATTTCTGCCTTTGCTGGTACACTCGCTGCCTAGCCCTGGGTGAGCTCTTTCAGCTGCAATTTTCAGGAATGGTCACTCAGTCCCGAAGCCCATTGGCATGGCATTCTTTTTTTTTAACCCATTGCTGAATATCGATAGCCCCAAAGGAGACCATGTGTCTCCAGCCAGGTGATGCCTCCCCAGTCAGGCATCCCCAGGCTCCCAGGGGAGCCTAATGCCCCAGCTGTGCTCAGGGTCAGCCCAGCTTCATGCAGCTTTAGCTCTGCTTCTCCCTGTTCAAGTAGCAGAATGCCTTCACCTCAGAGACATTTCGGTTGGAAAGGACCTCTGGAGGGACACCTTCAACGTAGGGCCATCTTCTAAGTTAGATCAGCTTTACCCCTGGCCAGGACAGGGACCTGCAGATACGGGTTTTCCCGAGGTATGGTCTTGCGGTATGTGACTTAGTGCAAAGAGAGTGCAAGACTGAAAGGAAAAGAACCCATGAAGCGAGCTGAAAATCCAGCTCCTAGAATTAGAGGAGCTAAGGGGATTCGGTCCTGCCTTAACAGAGTTCAGACAATTAAAATAAGCCATTGCTATCGAGGATTAATCAGCTCAGTTGGGATGGGTGATAACAAATGTCCTTCAGTGGGCTGTGACCATGCTGATGCTGCACCCATGGCCCGTCTTTTGGAAGCTGCAGACTTTCCACAGAGAAGGGTGTCAGAATAAATCTGCTCAGTGTCCCCAAACAGACAGTTTATGAAGGTTTCATCCTGGAAAGATAGGACCTCAGTGAAAGCAGAGTAGAAAATAGAGGGTCTCTTCGTGCTAAGCCCTATCATACAATACAGCTATTGTTTTATTTTATACATCTTGGCTGGAAGCATCATGCCATATGCAGAGCATGAATTGGGATACAGTGTATTTATTCCTTTAGCAGTTTTTAAAACCATCACATGTCTGTGTAGGCAGCATGTGGAATTTGTCATGCAAAGATTTCTGCTTTTTTAAAAAAAACTTATAAAGGGTTTGAAACGGATCTCAAAGAATGCAAGATGTTGGGGAACTGATGGCAGACCTCTATGTAGATCATGGGACCAGGAGACACAGATCCTGAACTGTGGTCACTTGCTCTTTCTGCAGGCACGAACTGTGGGAAGGGTAGATGGCCATACCTTCACAGTTTCCTCCCAGCTCTGCAAGTAAATGCTAGGTAAGTTTTGACAAGCTGGATAAACCCGGGTCTTCGGAAGTATTTGGATACCTAGCTTGTCTTTGGTACTTTGATGCGAATAAATGTCCTCCTGCCCCGACTCTTTAATAGAGGAGATCTGTTCAAGCCAAACTTTCTTCCTCCTTACCCCTCTGCAGCTCCCACCATTTAGAGGTGGAGCTGGGGACAGAGTTCATGCCAGTGTGTCTTTTGGGTTGGTTTGAGGGTTTTTTATTTCCCTGAGGTGCAATGCCCAGGCTGTGGAAAAGGTCGTTTAGAGGGCTGGAGCCATTGTGTCACGACTAGTCTCTTCCTACCTGAAGCTGGTGGGATATTGAGGAGGAGGGAGAGAGACTGCAGTTGTAATTGTAAGCACAACGTCTGGCCATAAATTTGATCAATTGGATCAATTTTCTCACCCTAAAACACCATCTGCTTGCTACTGTTTATATTCCATGCCAAGCCTTGCACATTCAGGCAAGTCTGCACTGCTGGAACACCCATGGTCCCAGCCAGGTGTGCACAAAGCGACTCCCCGGCACTGACAAACCAAAGCAGGCAGAGATGGGGAAAACCAGTGCATTTTCGGTGGCCTGCCTGTTTTGGGCATGGCTTCTGCAGCTCAGGGGCTCAGGCTTCAGAGTTTATTTTTTCTCTTTTAAGAATAAGGGTAAAGAAGGAGTCTCAGCAAGCTCTGAGAGGGTTATGTAGGGCCCTGGGTGCACACCCTGACTTTCGGGAGCCTTGAGCACTCCTCACCGAAGCCGTCTTTGCAGCTTGGGAGGAGGGTGGCCTCCGTTTTCACACCACTTCAGGTTGAATTGACAGAAAACTGTCAGTGGTTCTGGGCACTCTACTTCAAGTGTTTATGCCACTTATCTGGTACCTAAAGATGGAAGTTTTGAAGGCACTTTTAAATTTTTTTTTTCTTTCAGCTGCTAATCTTAAAGTGGCAGGAGCCTACGCTCATGGGAAAGTCGCACCAAGCTACCTGGAGGGGCTTTAAATTTTAGTTACAGTGATGTGGGATGCGTTCTGCATCACGATAGCAAAGCTGAAGTTCAACTGGTGCATCTTTCTCATCAAGATAACAAAATAAAATAGAAAAGAATATTTTATGATAAAATAAAAAAAAAAGGAAAGCCTGTGAACCAGGAGGACAGCATTACAACGAAGTGCAACCTTACAGCTTCCCGTTGTGCTCTTTCAGTTCGCTTTTCCAGCCAGTCACGAGAGCTCAAGCAGAAGCCAACTGACTCTCCCCATCTCACATCGCCCTGGCAGGGCCGGTGCTGTGCATCCCGCGGTGGGGAAGCCGTCCTCGCCCTCAGTTTTTCTTCCCGACAGGCACGTGTGAGCACTGGTGGGACTCCGGTTAGTGGATCCGCTGCTGGATGGGCTAGGCGGATAACTCACAAAAGCTGAGTTTCCGCCTTGCTGGCAGGCAGCAAAATAAACAGCAATGCTGCCAGTCCTCTGCAGGGTGATGTGAGCCTCCCTGAGGCAGCCCTTCATCCCTTGGTGGGAGGATGATGAGGAGGTGTAAATTGCAGCCGGGTTTCCACACAGTAACCTGCAGGCCTTTACCTCTGCACAATGTTTCGCAACTGGCACGGTGGGCTGAGAGATGACTTTTGGGCTTGTACTGCTTTTCACACCCAGGCTGGCTTGGTTCTTCATGAAAGTCAGTGAGCAGCAGGTTTGTTAGGTAACCGCTGCTCGGTGACACAAAATGAGAGAAAAAAACAAATTGGAAAAAATAGGCTGTTGGGTTTTGCCTTGTTCATCCTTAAGGGCTGCGTGCAGGTGTGAAGCACCAAAGGTGAAAATCTCAGCTAATGCCATTAGCCATTAGCAATGGCTCATGCCATTGACTTCAGTTTTCTTCCCCTTAATTTTTTATTTCCACCCTTACTGGATGGGATGGGTCCAGCCTGTGGACACCCGTATCCCACTGCTCTTTCACAGGATGCTTCCCAACATTTTTGATGGGGTGAGGATGAGGGCTTCCTATGGGAACCAGGTGCGGCTCAGCCCATGGGACTCGTTACCACCTCTGGCATCGTTAGTATGCTGAGGGGTGAGTGAGGAGGCTTTTGCAGGAGGAGCACTCACAGCTTGCAACTGCAAAAATCCCAAAGCAAAACAGCGGAAAACTGGCTGGATAAATGCTGAAAGTGCTTGGAAATAAACACCCGATGGAGGCGCAGCCAACCTTTTCTAAATCAGTTTAAAGTGATCAGCAACTGAATCCTCCTCCATGTGGGCTGACCCTGGGGGGTGGGGGGCTGGCATCCCCTGCGAGGGGTGCAGGGGGCACAGGAGGTCCCTCTCCCCGCTGGGAGCCCCCTGGGGCTGTCACGTGAAGATGTGACGTGGTACTTTTTTGGTTGTGCTGGAGGCCAAAAGCCTCCCTTCCCAGGGGCTGGAGCAAAGTTGAGGGTGTTGAGCAAGACGAGGGGCCGAGCCCGGTGTCCCCTGCCGATGGCAGGGAAGGGCAAGGGCATGGCTGGGTTGTGCGAGACGTTGTCCTGCGTGCGTCTGCCTCGCAACGCTTTTAAAGTGCTAACATGTTTTACGACGCGGTACAAGCGAAACAAAATAGTGGCTCCTGGCTCCTTGTAACTTGTGTAAATTCCAGATGTGACAATCCTTTTACTGGCAAATGGAGCTGTTTATCCCTGCGCTCTCCTCGCGTTGAATTAGCTCCCGCTAGGAGAAGCTTGCTGAAAATGTGCCTGCCTTGCTACTAAACAGCTGCATAATTGTCCCTCTGCCCCTTCCCAGAGTTGCACATAAAAAGTGCAATCCAAATTCCTGGGCAAACCATGCAGGGCCCTGGAGAACACTTCCCACTCCCCTTCAGGAATTGAACGTCATTCCTAAAGGATAATGCAGGATTAGGGCAAGGGGAAAATGAGTGGCTTAAACAGATCCAAACTGCAGCGAGGCTCAGCAAAACGTGTCCTTCTTCCCACCCCTGGCCCTCTCTCTTTTTTTTTTTTTCTAATAAGATTTTTTTTTCTTGCAAGGGGAAGGAGGAAAGGGCCTCCAGATTGTGAAACAGGCAGAAGAGGAACAGCATTAGTTCTCCGAAAGCCCCCAGCCCCGGTGGCAGGGCAGCCCTGCCCACCACCACATGGCAGCGCACATGGAAAACCCTTCCCAGCCCTTCCTCGCTCGTCCTCCCCCACCTCCTCCTCTCCCCGAACACACAGGCGCTAGTTATTAGGGATTAGGTGGAACAGATGTATGTAAGATGCTTATGGCCTTTTCCAGACACAAGGCCACTTTCCAATCAGCTCAGAGGAAACAGGGTAATTAGATGGAGTCGTGGGCAGGGAGCAGGGGGAATTAGCCTGTTACCCAACCAGAAACTGCAAGCCCACTTCTTCCCTAACCCCCCTCCCTTCCCCCCCGCCTCTTCCTCTGCTCACTTTGTCATTTCAAAGCTTTTTATTTTTTCTTTCTTTTTTCCAGGAAGCAGCTGATGCCAGCCGGCTGCTGCCAAACAGGTCAGGTCTCTGCAGCTGAAACTGCCCATGATACTTAAGCGGGGCGATGAATCAGCTGTGTCCTTTAGAAAAGGCATCCTCTCTTGGACGTGCTGCTGGGATGTCGTGTGTTGTTCCCCCCGCCTCCCCATGAGTGTGATCAGAGCTGCTGGCCATGGCAGTGGGTGGGTTGATGAATTTGGGTTAACTCTTCCCCCTCATAAACCAGTTTCACCTGCTGGTAAAGTTATTGCCCCTTAAGCTGATGATAGCAGTTATAGATGTCTCAGTGGAGGAGGAGTGTTGGGCTTTGAAGGGAAGGATGCCTTGCTTATCATTTGCCTGCCTTTAAAAGCATATTAAGGCAGCTTTGGCTTGAGTGCCCTGCAGGCTGAAATTCTGAATGGGGACAGGCTAGTTTTCACTGTGTTCCCTCCTCGCTCCCAAAAAAGCCTTGGCTGTTGAGGTTGCTGGAGTGCAACCACTGCAGACTGGGGGCTGCTGTTACTGGGCTGCCTCCTGCCTGATGGCTCTCCGGTGGCACAGGAGATTTTTCTTTTCCAACTCCTTAAAAAGCTACTTGGGCGTGCTTACACTTCAGTGCATGTTCATCCCTGGAGAGATTTTGCTGGGTAAAGTCCTCCAAACGTGGAGAACCGCCCCATCACCACTATAGACAGGGCAGCTGTTGCAAGGTAATGGTTATCAGGCACTAGGAGCAGTGATTAAGAAGCTGGCTATTGTGTTTATTACCATCTCCTCCCACAAGCTCCTGCCTCGCTTGTTTAGTTTCTGAGGCCTGTCTGTACTGCTGTTTATTGGGGGACCAATGCTCTTCTCTGAGATGTTTGGTTTTAAAACCATCAAAAAGTCCCCAGGGTGTTTGAAAGGGGATATGCTGTGTCACGAAAGGCAGTGTTCTCCATGGAAGGATTTTTTTTCCAAGTAACGGATCAGTTGGGCAGTAAACATATGAAGGAGGATTGCCGTTACAGATGTAAGCGAGCAGAGGAGAGCTGACCCCAGTTTTGAGGCAAAGAAACCAGCTAGTGTCTGAACTTCTCCAAATGAAAGTGCTGCTCCTCGCTGGTGGTACCCTTTTGCACATCCTGTAGATAATTTTCTGAGATTGACATTAACTTCTTCTCATAAGCGTGCACAAGCACTGAGTGTTGAAATCCACTTGAGAGCTGGATGGAAAATTTCTGACAATGGTTTGCTGTCAGGAAATGCTGGTTCAGCAAGAGGAAAAGATGTCAACTTCAACAGTAAAAAAAAAGGATCAAAAAGAAGCAGAAAACAAAAATGATACCACTGAAGATACTCTCCTGGGGGCTTTTTGAAGCAGTGGGTGTTATTTTTCAGTGCTCTGTTTTTGTTGTTCATTGACATGTGGGATGGACACAGCCAGAGCAGAGGCTGCATCATCTTTTTCCCTGTGGCTTTGCTCAGTATGTGGCAGGTAATAGCTTCTGCGTACTCAACACATCCTTCCCAGTGCGTGCAATAAGAGGTGTTAATGGTGTGGATGGAGGGGGAGGAACTCTCTCTGATACCCCATGTTCCTTAAGGGAGAGCAAAGTGCTTCTGCGGAGCACAAAACTCCTGCGGAGCCATGCTGGGGTCTGTCACGGAGCTGGCTTATCTCCTTCAGCAACACCCTGCACTCCCGGCTGTGTGGGTTAGCTGATGACCAAGTAAAGCCCTTGGGTCCTCTCGAGTCTCAGGATACTGCTCATTTATGTACCTCCAACTACTTAGGTCCAGTAATTCTAAAAACAGCATCCTTCCTGAGCATCCAAGTCCTTGCAGGAGTACAAAAATAAATATGCAGGACAGGAACAAGACGTGGATGCCCTGGATGAATAATCCCATGTCACATGGTTAGTATGTGTAGTGTTGGTTACTGCTCTGCGTTTTTTTCTGTCTGCCAAATACATGAGACTAAAAAGTAAACAGACAAAAATATATATGTTGAAGCAAAAACCTAAGCAAAACAGTATTCTCGTGCAGTTCTGGAAGCAGCCAAACAAAAAAATCCCCCCAAATACACAGCTTTGCTACCCAGGGTGGCTGTTTGGTTCAGGACAGCCCCAATTAGCACTATAAACAGACCATAGTGCTATGCACATTTTAGAGTAAATTGCGTAAATAGATTATTACTGTTGGATAACGATTAAAATGATTGATTAGTCTAATCTATGTCCTGGTGTAGTGCCAGATATCAGAGCTCCGGGTGATGCTCTTTGCCCTCCTCCCCATGCTGTTTCTGAGATAGGAAGATTTTAGACGGGGTTGTGGGGAAGACTGGCAGTGCATGGGACAGGACTTCTCTCACCAGCATCGGGCCACTTGTGCCCCGAATTCCTTTCTGGGAAGTGGCATGGTGAGAGGAGAAGGGGCCCAGCGCTTCCCATCCCCACCACTGCATGGGGGTGAATGCACCAGAGCAGATGCTCACGCCTAGCGCCATGCCTGCTTCTTCCTAGGAAGGAAAGCTAGAAGATTTCTGAGGTTTTCTTTCGTATTTCGCGTTATGGTGACATTCCCGTCTCGGAAGCGGTGCTTGTATTTTATTCTCCTTTTTCAGTGCTGCCCCCTAAGGTGGAAGATACAGGAGGGGACCATCATTTTTATTATAACAAGGACGCATCCTTTGAGATTGTGACTCCCCTCGGCTGGCATATGGGATGCTGTGACTGGCCTGCCGTCTAGTACCGCAGTGCTAACATGTGACAGATAGCTTCGTGACGGATGTCCTGGCAGAACCAACATGCTTTACAGAGGTTAATAAGAGTTTTGTAGCTGTTATTTATTACCAGGACAGGGACCGCCTACATGTGTCCCTATCTCTTATTGCAGTAGCAATACTTGTCTTGAAAACCTGCTCATCTGCTTTCTCCCAGGCACTCGTCTGCTTTCCCCCTCTTTACAGTTTCTCCGGGCCATGCTGCCCATTTAGCATTTCCCTGAGCTACAGGGGACAGACTGAGCGTCTGGGAATGTG
>NW_009618828.1:0-4346 GCF_000690535.1 Cariama cristata | reverse complement strand
GAGGTGATGATGCCGGATGATGACCAGCACTGCCTGCAGCTGCTGCACGTGGGCCGGGGGGCCGCAGGGCCGCTGGCCTGCGAGGTGAGCAACCGCCACGGCACTGCCCACTGCACCCTCCACCTCCACCTCGCAGGTAGGTGCCCCCATGCCGGGGGGCCGTGCAGCTCTGCCGGGGGGTGGCATCGCCCTGCGGTGCTCCAAGCCCGTGTGCCATCAGGTTGGGACATTGCCCCGCACGGTGGCACTGGTCCATGGTCCCCCATGACCATGTGCCATGGGGACACTGCCCCACAGCATGGCACTGCTCCTCAGTGCTCCATACTTGTATGCCGTGGGGATGCTGCTCTATAGGGTGGCAATGGCCCATGGGGCTGAAAGCCCATGAACCATGTGTTGATACTGCTGCCTAGTGTTCTCTACCCATCTCTGACTTGGGTAGAAGTGTCCCATGTGCCCCATGACCATGTGCATGGGGTGGCACTGCCCCGTCGTGTGCCTCAGCCATGTGCCGTGGGTGGCACTGCTGCAGGGTGTCCCATACTTGTGTATAATGGGGTGGCACTGCCCCACAGTGCCCTATGGCCAAGATGTGTGGGGGACACCTCCACAATGCCCCACAGAGGTGTCATGGGTGGCACTGCCCTGTGGTGCCCTACACCAATGTGTACCCCACATCCATAGGTAAAGGGGAGATGCAACCCCACAGTGCCCCATCCACATGTACCATGAGTGGCACTGCCCCATGGTGCCCCACACCAATGGGTGACTGCCCCATGGTGCTGCAGGTACATGCCATCGGTGGCCTGCCCCATGGTGTCCCACTCCCGTGTGCATTGGGGTGGCACTGCCCCATGGCATTCCATGCCCCGATACTGTGGGCTGGCACTTCCTCGCAGTGCCCCACAGCTGTACACCTTGTGCCAGTGGCAGGGGGGTGGCACTGCCCCACGGTGCCCCACGCCCCATCTCTCGGCAGAGGCACCGCGCTTTGAATCCATCATGGAGGACATTGATGTCCAGGAAGGGGAGACGCCGCGCTTTGCCGTGGTGGTGGAGGGGAAACCGCTGCCAGACATCATGTGGTACAAGGTGGGCTGGGACCCCCCCATCCCCTTCCTGACCCACTACCCCCCCCGTTCCTGACCCACTCCCCCCCCAGATCCACACCCTCCACTGCCTCACCTGGGTTGCTGCGTTGGGGCTTTCGGGTTGTGTTCACTCCCAGTGATGCAGGATGCACCCCATGCCCCATCCATGGGGAAGGGGTGGTGGGAACTGGTCAGGGACAAGACAAGACCTCACTGACACCTTTGCCACCCCCAGGATGGAGAGCTGCTGGAGGAGAGCAGCCACCTGAGCTTCGTGTACGAGGACAACGAGTGCTCACTGGTGGTGCTGGGCGCCGCTGAGCCTGACAGCGGTGTTTATACCTGCACAGCCAAGAATCTGGCCGGGGAGGTCTCCTGCAAGGCGGAGCTGATGGTGCGGGCAGGTACGGCTGGCTGATCCCCTGGCCCCAAGGGACAGAGCCCAGGTGCCCGGCTTGCCTCCCACCAGCGCCTTTCCTTCCCCCAGCCCAGCCCGCTGCCGATGCCGCCATGGAGGAGGAGGCACTGCACAAGGCGCGACGCCTGACCGACTACTACGATGTGCACGAGGAGATCGGGAGGTATGGGGCTGCTGGCACGGTGGGCAGCGGGGCACCCCGGGCACCGCAGGGATGGGGGTGCTGGAGCCAAGCTGCACCCTGAGGCTTTGTCCCTCAGGACTGAACTCCATGGTATGCCAGACCCTGGGGCTGCTCTCAGCCATCATTGGATGCCCTGGTGCTGGCTCAGGGTAGGGAACTGGGGTGGCCAGAGCAAAGCTAGACCTGGGGTCTCTCTGACTGTGGTCCTGGGGAGCTGTTGGTGCTGTCGGCAGCTCCCTGCAGAGCAGATGCCTGCCCCAGCTGTTTGGGGAAGGGGAGGTCTCCTGCTCGCCCACCTCCTTATCCCCCCCATTGCCCCCATCACTGCATCGCAGGGGGGCTTTCTCCTACCTGCGGAGGGTGACGGAGAAGAGCAGCCAGCTGGACTTTGCCGCTAAGTTTGTTCCCGGGAGGACCAAGGCCAAGCAGTCGGCGCGGCGGGATCTGCACATCCTCTCACAGCTGGACCACGAGCGCATCGTCTTCTTCCATGATGCCTTCGAGAAGAAGACCGCCGTCATCATGGTCATGGAGCTGTATCCCCCAGGCGCTGCTCCGAAGCGCGTGATGCGGGGAATGAGGGGAGGCTTTTGGGGGGAACGGGTGGGCAGAGCAGGTGTGGAGGAGCTGGGTACCCAGGAGGGTGCAGGGCACAGCGGGGCATGGAGTTTCTGTGCTCCTTGACTGGGGCCCAGTTGTGCCGAGGAAGAGCTGCTGGACAGGATGGCAAGGAAGCCCTCGGTGTGTGAGTCTGAGGTGGGTGAACCCTTGGGGGGCAAAGTGATGGGAGAAGGAGGGAGCCTGGGGACAGTGGGGTTTGTCCCAGCCCAGGGATGCACAACACTCATCGTATCAGGCTACAAAGGGGGCTACAGCCTGCCCCCTCCTCTGCACAGGGCCAGCGTGGGGCTGACCCACGCTCCCCACTCTATCTCTTGCAGGTCCGGTCCTACATGCGGCAGGTTCTGGAGGGGATCTGCTACCTGCACCAGCACAGGGTTCTGCACCTAGACATCAAAGTGAGTGAGGGGCTCTCCGGCCCCTTCTCTCCCTGCACCCGCAGGGATGGGCTCCTGCCGAGCTGCAGGGGGCTCGGTCCTGCTGATGGGGGACATCCCTTCCCTGGGGGCAGCCCCTGCCTCCTGTCAAGCTCCCCTCCGCCCCACACTGTCCTGTAGCCAGAAAACCTCCTGATGGCGGATTCGAGCAGTGAGCAGGTCCGGATCTGTGACTTCGGCAACGCGCAGGAGCTGACGCCCGAGGAGCCCCAGTACTGCAAGTATGGCACCCCTGAGTTTGTGGGCCCCGAGATCGTCAACCAGAGCCCCGTCTCCAGCGTCACCGACATCTGGTGAGGGCTGCTCCAGGGTGGACAGTGGGCTCCTCGCTATCCTGGGAGGGACTGGGTGCCCTGGAGGGCTTGTGCTGTGCAGTAACCGCGCTCTCCTCTCTGCAGGCCCGTGGGGGTCATCACCTACCTCTGGTAAGTGCCCCGGTGGGCTCCCACGGGAGGGACACCCTTCCCGTCCCCTTGCCAGTTGCAGTGCTGGGGCTGTGCCCATGCATGTCGCTCCTTGCAGACTCATCCTCCTCCCTGGCTGCTCCTGCCTCTACCCTCCCCATGGCACCAGGGCTGGGGTCCGGGGTCCCGTCCTCGGTCCTCCGTACTTGCCATGCTGTTCCCCATGTCCCCCTGGCCTGATGACAGTGTCCCCTCCTCGGCAGCCTGACGGGGATCTCTCCCTTTGTGGGGGAAAATGACAAGACGACGCTGATGAACATCCGCAACTACAACGTGGCCTTCGAGGAGAGGATGTTCCAGGGGCTTACCCGGGAAGCGAAGGGCTTTGTCATCAAAGTGCTGGTCAACGACAGGCTGTGAGTGCTGTGGGGTCCCTGGCTCCCACCCCTCTGGCGTGAGCCTTGTGCATTGGGGTGCCTGAGGGCAAGATGGGTGCACAGCCCTGCTGGGGTGTGGCACGGGCAGCCAGACCCTCCTGCCCTTCCCCGGGCTGGCCAAAACCCCCCCCAGCCCGGGCAGTTCTCACCCGGCGGTGTTGGTTCACAGGAGACCCAATGCGGAGCAGACCCTGGAGCATCCCTGGTTCAAGGTGAGCCTGGGCAGGGACCCAGCGCTTGGCGGCAGCGGGGTTCCCTTGAGCCTGCTGCAGGCTCCATGGGACACCGCTGTCCCCTTGCCCCACAGACGCTGGCCAAGGGGAAGGTCATCAGCACAGACCACCTAAAGCTCTTCCTCTCCCGTCGGAAATGGCAGGTGAAGGCGGGAGCTGGGGAGGGAGAAGGGGCAGGCAGGGCTGCGTGCTGGGCAGGATGGGGTGACGTGTGCTGGGCGGGATGATGCCATGCCACCCACCTGGGCCTCATCCAGCCCTCTCCACCGGCTGCAGCGCTCACAGATCAGCTACAAGTGCAACATGGTGCTGCGGCCGATCCCAGAGCTGCTGGAGGACACGTCCAACCACCTCTCCATCGCCGTGCCCCGGCACCTCAAGGAGTCGCCGGCACTGTCATCCTCTTCGGACTCGGACGACCTGGACGAGCTGCCCTTCATCCCCATGCCACACCAGGTGGAGTTCTCCGGCTCCCGCATGTCGCTCAATGAGATCCCCACGGACGATGAGGCCATTGGACC
>NW_009618827.1:0-4762 GCF_000690535.1 Cariama cristata | reverse complement strand
TGAACTTGAACCTAAAAGGAAAAAAAACATGTATAGTATTTCTACTATAACTTAGAAAAAGAACGGTGTTTTCTTGTCCTGAAATTATAGGTGACTTTAATGATTTCTCATCGTTCACGACTGAAACCTAGTTTTCTTTTCCAGTTTGCCTTTGGTTTTCAAAGCACATGTATTGTAGTATTTGTTCATTCAATCCTCAAAATGTGCAGTTTGCCATGAAGATTTACAAGCTGAAATATCATTATCAGTGACTTACAGCAAGCTGCATTGTTACCTTGTTGAATACAGGCATGTTATTGGCCAGCTTTATTGCAAACTATTATTTCAAATAAAATTGAAGTATCACATCTGTTGCCAGTGTAAATAAAAAATAAGTAAGAACAGAGACTCAAATAAACAGTGACTAGCTGAAAAATAAACACAAGTCTAGATTTATTGCTGCATTTATGATTTATTAGTTCTCTGCCTTTAACTTTGGAAATTCAGCCAAGTTGTACCTACTAAAAAATTACACTAACTCCTGAAAAAAGCCAGGGCAAAGGGGTAGAACATTTGTGAATCTGGGTCTGTGAAACCCACTAAGCCCCCCTGCTGAGACAAAAAGCAGGTTCTGAATCATGATGGAGATGTCCAGACCTTGGAAACTCTCAGAAAGCCTTGCCGTTGTCTTGGATAAGGCCAGGATTTAATCCAAGGAACGTACGAGGTCTCAAAAGGGATTCAGGATGGGGAAAAGGGAGGCAGCGGAGAACAAGAGGAATTGCATTGGATCTCAAGAGGTTTAAAAATTGACATTCAGCGGGGAAGGACACTTAGAGTTGTACGCATCTCCCAGTCATATGAAAACAAAATGCTGACATGTCAAAAGTTGTGTGATTTTAAAGGCAAAGATTCTCGGTTTTTAGGTGTACAGCAAAAATTAAATTCCACAGCTGCAATGCCAGCATGGGAGGTACGTGGGGAGGGTTAAACCACCCGCGTTAAGAGTGCATTAGAAGTGGTACCGAGGAAGATGATGGTCTACATGCTGTGTGGGAAGTGAGTTCTCCTCAGATCAGCTGTGTCACTGGGTAGATTTACATGTGTATGAGCTCTCTAATATGCCACAAATTCCAGTAACTTTAAAAAAAAAAAAAAAAGGCACTTCAGATGGTGTTAAAGTAATCACTATAACCTCAGGCTAGCCGCAGTCACTTAAAACGTTCAAATCCTGGATCACTGATACTGCTAATGTGTTACTGTTCAGACATGCTACTAATTTATAGAAGGTTAATGTGGATTTTTAAAGAATCCAATTCACTCCAAGTGTTTTAAAGAGTCGGTAAGAAAGAGTACTTAACGTAGAAGGACTCATTTTCAAAATGACAGGACTCCTTTGTTCTTCATCCTCTTTTTGCCTTACAACATGTCAATTTGTCAAGAAAATGAACTAGTTTGCACAAATTCCTATCGTTTTGGTGGGAAAATAGAGTAGGGATTTATTCTTTCCCCAAGCATTTTCAGTATTTTTTTTTTTCCAGAGAAGATTATACAGTTTATGTTATTTCAGTGGATTATCTAGTTACAATTTCAGAAACAATATATTCATGTTAGGGGAAAATGCAATAAGCAAGGATCATTTATTCATCTTCTTTGATTATTTCTGCCAAGTCTATTTCATTGTCCAATCCTAAAAAAAGGGAAATGTTTTTAAATTAGCACTTTCTTTCTGAAATAAAACATCCCAGTAATAAAGTATCATGTTTTTTACAGGCTCTGGGTGAAATGTATCACTCATCGAGCAATAACACAGGCATTCAGAGCACATTTTTTAAAAGTGAGCTGCTTTGAAAGGAACGTAACAGATATATTCTTTCCATAAAACTGCTAAAAGCTGACTTCTAGCTAAAAAAATACCACATTTATTGAGAAGGTGGCATGCACTACTGAGGTACTTTGCATTGGAATAGTTCACTTAGTTTTGCAGTGAGATGCAAACACTAAGATATTAGCTCAGAAATGAAATCTTTTTGATTTCTGCATTTACATAGGGAGTCCTCTGGCCAAGTGGCAGGTAAAATGTGCTGCAGTGCACATGGCTTGAAACCACATGGAGTAAACTGAAATTATAAATTCTCGAGGGTTCTAGTTAAATAATCACAACTGAAACGCCATGTTTGAGTAACTAAATATAAACCATGTACTTTGAGAAAGTTAGGGACATCATTAGGGAAAAATAATCCCAGTGAAACCATCAGCATTAGGTGATTGGTGATTATCCCCCGCTGGAACCTGTAATTTCAGCTCGGCTCCTGTTTTTTTTTTTATTAGTAGAACGGTGGTTGTATTTATCTTCTTGTCCTTAATTGACGGACAGCCTTTGGATGGGACGGTGAAAAGACAACCCCACTGCTACAAACAACATCACCGCTACACTGACTCTCCAGCATGGGTAAGAATTCATAATTTAATGAATGTGATCACAAACGTGAATTAATTCTTACCCACGCTGCATGTTCTGAGAAAGTTCATGGGATCTTCAAACCCCACAGCTGCTCTTGGCGATTATTTTAGATTATACTGACAAACAGGGAAGAGTGCTGAACTGGTCTGACTATCTCCTATCATTTTTTGTTACAGTTGTGTTGAAAAATATACCTAAAATGTTACATGATTTTCACTGATTTCTCTGATGTAACTTTATTTCATGCAGCTGATTTGGGGTGATTAAAGAAACTGCTACGCATTATCTGCAGTTGGACACACCTGGTTGATTTGGAAATTTCATACTACTTTGGAAAAAGGAGAAAGATTCTGCCCAAACCCCCAGAAATTCACTCCTCGGGACTTCTACAAAGTTTGTGCATTAAAAATTCACATACAAATATAGATTAAAAAACGTAGTGGTATACTAACACGTCCAATGAGTGCTGAATTTTCTTAAATGAGGTTGAGAAGAGGCAAAATTAAAGCAAAAGTTTAAAATGTTGCAGGCAGCATTAAAATCCACTGCCAATAAGTAGAGTTGAATTAAGAATGAGCCTTAATTGCAGAAATCTTAAAAAAAACCCCGAAATCCGACAGCTTATCATTATAAACAGTCATGAAGTACTCAGACAAGGCGGGGGGGCCGTGGGTCAGAGGTGTGGAGAGGGAATGTTTTCTTCTGTGTTGCACAACTACTCGCTCGAGTGCTCCAGGCACTTGAAAGCTTCATCAAGGTGCCCTTTGCATCAGAGACGTGACTTTATCTGATTTAGCAGAGTTACTTCCCTTGGAAAAGAAAATATATCTGTTTCCTATATGATAAAGCAAAGCAAAATAATTTGTCCGCATTTTTAGAAGTGATTGTCTTTTTGGTCTTCAGTATTTGATCACCGGGGCGAGAGAGGGAGGGAAGGGTGAAGGCTCTCCAAACACGCCGTCGGGAGAGCCTGTGCGGAAGGAACAGTACAGACCGTACGGAAACAGCAGGCTCCCACCAACCATGAATTCTGGAAGTTTTTGGCAGCTTCTGCTTTTCCCCTCATGCTCGAGAACATTTCAAAGGCGGGATGACAAAAGAAGACATCACATGTTCGGTGCAAAGCTGTAACCGGGGCCGTGGGGAGAGGGAAGGGGGCAGGTACGGAGGCAGCGCACGGTTTTGAAGGACTCCCTACAAAGCGCTCACCTTTATACCTCTCTGCGCAGGTAAGGATCACAGCCGGGCAAACAATTCACCGCCTCTCCATCTAGACAATAAGGAGGAGGATTAGTTAACCTCAGACGGTTACCAACCTGTGCATCTCCCCTAAGTACCAGAGTTAAGCAACACGGGTTTGTGAACGAAGGACTTCAGGCAGGAACTGGATGGACACAGACCTGACACTTTGGCGGTCTTTGCGCCGACCAAGTGATTCATAAACATGCAGCTGCCGTCTTGTACCTGTGGATTATGAATTTCTCAATATATTCAAGGGGTAAGGTTGTCACATACCTAAAACCTGAGGTCACAGAAAAGACCAAAGTAATATCACCTAGTTAAAGCAGTAATTAGTATGACTAAACAGCAGCATTAAACCTCCTACTCTTTTGCCTTTTCCCTGGGACGATTTGGCACAGCTTTTCTCTTGGCTAGAAACTCCTACTACATACTGATCGAGATGATCACCTTGTTCCTACCCAGTGCCATGCCTAGAGTGCAGAGAAGAGAGTACTGAAAAAAAAAAACCACAACAAAAAACCAGAAGAAACTAAAACCACCACCACCAAAACGCTCAAAGCCATGCCTTTACATCTGTTCAAGATTTTAAATCCTTGCATCAACACTTACCTTCCACTTGTTTAAAACTTCATCTCTCCCAGGGAAGTGGAGAAGGAGGAAAAGAAAACTACCACTATTTGGTACTCCTTTTGCTGATCCTATCATCTTTGTTAATAGTCTCTAATGCATAACTCGCTCATGGATAAACATGCTAGCGTTATTATTTTGTCTTAGCAGAGTCAGCATGATTCAGAAGAGAGCAGTCATAAGACTGTCACAGTTCCCAAATTGTCAAAAGCCGTGGGAAAACAAAATGAGAAGGCTTAACCCTCACTGCCATGAACAACTGTATATACATACACAAACTTAACAAGGAAATACTGCTGTCCTACACAGACTACTCTAGAGCAGACAGGTTTCTCCTGCCTGAGAACAACAGAGAAAAATCACTATAACATTTATTATCATGATTTATTTTATTTTTATTTTTATACGTATGTGTTTTATATATATTTCTACATAATACATATTTATATT
>NW_009618826.1:5865-8210 GCF_000690535.1 Cariama cristata | reverse complement strand
CGGTAAGGGACACGTTACTGAGCCTTAACTCGGCGTTTTAGTCCCGCCGTCACCTGCTGTATCTGCGCTGCACGGCCACGGCATTTGAATAGATGCCACGCTACGCATCACTTGGTGGTTTGGGGCTGAATTCCTTAATGACACGCTCATTAAAAGTTCTTGATGCTAAACGTTTGCTTTTGCTTTCAGAAGAGGCTGTGTTAATGAAAAACTCCCCTTGGAAGTTATTTACGTAAACCATTGTTTCTGTGTGGCTGCCACAGTAGGAGAGAGAAGGGATCACGCAGGGGAAGTGCCGGGCGGGCCCGGGAATGCCCTGGCTGGAGCCGAGGGTGCTGAGGATCCGACCCGCTGCAGCGCAGGGGTCAGCGCAGCTCTCGCGCTGGCCCTTGGGGAAGGCTGCCAAGCGTGGCTTTGCTGCCGGGCCTGGGTGATCTCGGCTGTACCACGAAGGCGCATCAGAACAGGCTGTGCTCTCTCTCGGCCCTGGGACGGGTCACTTGCTCCTGACCGTGCCACGTTGGTTGTGCCTGTTTTGTTTTTTTTTTTCTCTGAGCCTTTCAAGTGCTGATTGCATAATACCAACAGGCTTTTGTGCTGTTTTTATTTACAGGGTCTCTTCTAAACAACCAAACGCTTGGCTTTCCAAGTGAGGATGGTCATTGTTGCTGGATAAGCCTCCTGCCTTTGTCCCACTGGGCTTGTGGAAGCGGCGGAAGTAAGTGCGGGTGTGCTTGACTGCACCGTGCAGACGAGCAGCCACGTGATGGCCCGGTTCCTGTACTTGAGAAAACACTGGTGCCTGTCCTCTTGTCTGGCTGCGGCAGTGCCTCGAGCCCCAGCGAGGCTGTCCTGTCTCCTCCTAACAGTCGCTGTCTTCCCACCTGTGACACTTGTGCTCTCCAGCACTAAGGTAACTCCAAAAGTGCTGGTAGATCCTGTTACTCAAACACAGCTGCCCATGCCTGAGCTCAGCACAACCCTTCTGCAGGACAGGAATGCTCGTATATCTCTGTTTCGTATTGCACATCCAGTGCCAGAGCCTCTTCGCGCCATCAGGGTAAACCAAAGGCTGTGGGATCCCCCAGGGAAGAATCCTGTTTATGGAGTAGATCTTCACAGTAAGTACAAAATGGGGACACATGGCGTGGCTCCCCGCCCAGACCGGGTGGCTGAGGTGCCCTGGTGTGGGTGGCAGCTGCCTGCACAGCTGCGTCACTGCTTTTTGTTTTGGTGGCTGAGGATGGGGAGACCTTGAGGCAGTAGCTCTACCAGTGACCTCATCAGTAAGTGTTCTGGTTTTTTAACCCCCCTGTTCCAGGAACATGGCCCATAACCGTGATTGCTTTTTTGGCATTTGCAATTCCACTTTGAGTCGCACATTTGGCAGCCTAAAGGATTGCTCTCATGTGCTGAGGATGCCAGTAGTCCCCCAGGAAGAAAAATCTCTTTGCTAGGCTCAGTGGTGATGAAGGAGTCAGGATCAGTGTGATGAAGTCAGGAGCACGTGTCTGACTTCACTGTTAAATAACTGCATGAGAGAGATTTATTCTGAGCCTGTTAAGCTGGTCCTCTGTTCTACTTAGGCTTAGTTGTTTTATCTCTACCCATCTTCCTCCTCCATAAGACCTACTAAACCAGTCAAAAGAAAGGTTGTTGGTTTTTGTTTTGGTTTTTTTTGTCCTCCCTTCCATTAAGCTTCTTGTCATACTTCACTGAAAACACTGCAACTAAGTGTTTGCCTCTCTGGTGCCTCTGAGTGAGTAGATGAGAAGGGAAATATGTCTTTCCATTTCCTAAATATAGTTGGCTGTAACTGCTTCCTTGACGGCCTTGAATGTCATCCAGGTCAAAGATCCAGCGCTGGGGAGGAAGTTAAATCCTTTCTGTGTCATCCTGACCTTTTTCTATTTGAACACAACAGCGTGGACTATCAACCTATTTCAGGGAGGGACATTAAAAGTACTTGGTGAAAGAAAGCTAACAGCGGGGGTGGAGGAATGATTTCAGCTGGGGGTTGTTCTGCTGCTTTTCTAGGTGAGGAGGATGTTTAACCTGCTTGGTTTTGTTACCCTGGCACGGCTTTTGCTCCTTGCAGCTTAATTGCAATACTTAAGAGGCAAAAAAATGCCAACAACCTATAGTTAATTGTTGAGCACCTATATCCTTCACTAAAGGTTGTGAGCTCTCAGATCCTAAAATAAAACAAATACTCTGGTGCTGATGAGGAAAGAGAACATTGCACGAAGGCAGAGAAATTAGGCCACTTGAGGAACGTGCTTTCAGGCCTATTTCTGTCTGTCATGGCAAACTAAAAGGACACTAACTTCAGGGAACGAGCTCTG